>NW_007726624.1:90180-92500 GCF_000696425.1 Galeopterus variegatus | reverse complement strand
AAAAAAAAGACGTTTCATTACATAATCCATTTTTCTTTAATTTGAATGCTATGTTCTGTTTAAGACAAAAAGATAACACCAAATGTTTCAGTTTGATCCATTTATTATTGCTGCCATTTATGGGTACACTTGCCTGATTCTCTTCCTTAAGTCCCAATGATACTTTTGTATGTGCAACACTTGTCCATCTCTAGTTTCCTTGTGCTGAAATGTTTAGCATAGGAATGTGAGGTATCTCTCAGGAAACAGAGTGGCAATGTGCAGGATAAAATGTTTGGGAGCTCATGAAATTCTTTGTGAAGTGCCACTAGATACAGTACTTTATTATATTTAGAGAGCTTAACATTTCAGATTTTACATAGAACAGAAAAAGAAAGGAAGCATGTGATTTACATAAAATTTAAGTGCAATTAAAACAAAAACGTATCTTAAACATTTATTGTACAAATTTAGCAAAGTGTTCAGATGAGCTGCAAAACCTTGGAAATTGTTGTAATAAGGTTTTTTTTGTTCTTTTCCCTTATTTTCCATATTTCTCTGCTTGTATTATGTGTAATCAGCTTGCAGCCAAAGAACAAGTGGTGATAAACAAGGACCAAAAGAACCTCAAAAGGTGACAGTGAAGAAAAAAGAATTAGGAAAAGCAAAAGTTCAAACATTAAAATTCTGACTAAGATGAGATGAAACCAACTTAAACCTGGTAAATTGATTTACAAGAAAACTAGGCACTTATTGCTCTTTAGTTTTATATCCAATAACTGCATCAAACCTAACGTTAATCTTTCGTTTTAAAACCACCAGGAAACGCTCAGGAAGGATCCTAAAAGAAAGATACGTGAACATAATTAGGAAATTAATATTAAGTGCACTTGTAAAATACCTTCTTTTAAAATACTTATATTTATCATGTATCACATCATGTTCATCTTANTTGTAAAATACCTTCTTTTAAAATACTTATATTTATCATGTATCACATCATGTTCATCTTATATAGGATTAAGAACTTTAACTCTGAGTTGCTACTATATATTCTTTACCATTAAATCCATTTTCTTTTCAAAAGGAAAAAAGGGGGGAAAAAAGTTTAGCCTACTAAGGGTAGGAGTAACCTGAAATATTTAGTTTTTGAAATAAACAAGCTATTATATTTTTCAAAAGATGTGCAGAACTAAATAGTTGAGACATTAAAGGCTTTAAAAAAGAAACATGACATTGAAAAGGAAGTGACAATAACAGCTAATTTTATACTTTATAATTATTATTATAAATTATAATATAATATTATATTATAACAGAACATTATTAAAATATTCCTCTAAGAGACTGGAGAATTAGAATTGCTAAATAAAAACGCAGATAACACATTTGGTTTTGAGCATAATGCCGAACAAGTTATGTAACCTTTGAATTTAAATCCCTCATGTGTAAATGGAAAAATTAACACGTATCCCACAGTGTTATTAGGTGGAATCAATGTGTTGATATAAAATGCCTTGAACAGTGATGGACACTAGTAGGTCTCATCTTTTTTTCTTCAGACTCTATACTTAAGAATATTTAGGAATTTGTCACATTCCAATGGGTCTCAGAAAAACTAAGCAGAATATGTAAGTCAGTGTAACAATGCACAAGATCTACCTGATAGCATTAAAAGAGGGTTCGGAAATTGAACACCAAACACTCATAATCAGAGGGAATTAGGGCAATGGTAATAACAGTAGTCATGGAATCTAAAATTTATTGAGTACTTACAGCGTACTGAATACTTTCAATGCATTATTTTATTTATTCCTCTCAGCCCTATAAAGTCCTATTTTTGTCTCCATGTTATAGATGAAGAAACTGAGTTTCCAAGAAGTTAAATAATTCATTCGGTGTTCAAGTTGCAAGCACATCACACAAACAGCTTCATTCAACTCCAGAGCACAAACTTTGAGTGTCTATGTTAAAGGTCTAGGAACTAGAATTAATTTGTTCAATCAGCAAACATTCCATTTAATTGCACTTTATCAACTGTCTGATCTTAAATATGAGTAAAAACATGTACTAGATCAAATTCACTTCTAGTGCTGACAAGCATAACTGCCGCTTACCTTTCCAATACTGTTAAAACAGCTACAGAAGATGGAACAAAAATCATTTTCTGCTCAGTCAGGATCCCATTCATCAGCCTGCTAACCACTTGCTCAGGTTCCAGAGTGGGTCCCAAACTGAAATCAGAGATAGTCTTCAGAAACAAAAACGTCTCACTGAGGTTTCATTGTTACTTGGGTGTTAAACAAACAAGTTAAGTTACCATCAGAATCATATCATAGCT
>NW_007726624.1:85524-89641 GCF_000696425.1 Galeopterus variegatus | reverse complement strand
GCTGACAAGCATAACTGCCGCTTACCTTTCCAATACTGTTAAAACAGCTACAGAAGATGGAACAAAAATCATTTTCTGCTCAGTCAGGATCCCATTCATCAGCCTGCTGACCACTTGCTCAGGTTCCAGAGTGGGTCCCAAACTGAAATCAGAGATAGTCTTCAGAAACAAAAACGTCTCACTGAGATTTCATTGTTACTTGGGTGTTAAACAAACAAGTTAAGTTACCATCAGAATCATATCATAGCTGACTTGCAGCATCTAGCCCATCACAGGAGCTCAGAAGTGGTAGCTACTTTACCATTAATAATAATAATAGTGACCATGAATTTAGTGCTTATTATGTACTGAGCACTGCTAAACATTCCTATTAAGCTGTACAACAACCTTATGAAGTCAAGATTATAATCCCTATTTTACAAATGAGAATTATAACACTAACTAGGACTCAAAAATAATTTAGCTACATTAGGAATGACACGTTCAGTTTTAAACCTTCAGCAGTCTTGGGAAAGAAATCAGATACCACTATATGCATTTTATTATATACTAAGTCTCTTTTGTAAACAATTTCTAAAGTGTCAGAGGAATCAAAATGATAGGTACGGCTCTAGGTCCTTGATCTTCATAAGGAACCCTTATATTTATTATGTCTTGATATACTTTTCAGCTTTGTTACTTTGTTCCATGTTACATCTTCACTTTGTAATCACCCAGGTATGTACACTACAGACTAGCAGGTGGTCCCTGAAAAGTGGCTTTAAAAAAATCTGGGTGTTAGAATAAGTGCACTAAGGGAGGAGATGCACAAGAGTTGGTCCTGAGTTTAAAACATTTTATTAATGACTTAGAAAAAAAGATACATAATTAAATATACTCATAAAACTTGCCAATGTTACCAAACGGTTTGGGTGGCTAACATTTTGGGGAGGCAGATTTTAAATGTGTGTGACTAGTTAAAAGAAGTGAGACAAAAAATGCTGGATGAAGTTCTTTAGAAATAAATACAGAATAGTTCATTCAGAAAGAAAAAAACATGTTGCAAAGTAAAATTGGGACAACTGAGAAGTATAGTATTGTACTTAAAAGTGAGCATGATAGTTGGATACATGAAGGAAAGTAGAGCTTAAAAACTTAAAAATATGTGATATAACCTTTCATTCTCAGCATAGGTCAGGCATTTATTAGAATACTGTGTTCACCCCAGGACCCTGAAGCAAGACTATTACATATGAAAAGGTTGGAGATGTGACAGGAGAAGAAATATAATAATGAAATCGATGGCTTTTCGCCTAATGGAGGCAAAAATCAAAGGTAATAGAAGTCTGAAGAAGACTAAGCAGTCCCTTAGCCTGTAGGGTAGGCAGGGATGCATGCCATTGAGGACGAATCCAGAAACTGAAGGAAGGCATGCCTTGAAAAGCATTCAGAGGGAAATTTGCTTTGTAGCATATTGCTGCAGACTTCAGTATTCCCAAGCTCCCTGAAAGCTCATAAACACCTGTAGTACAGGAAGCTCCCTCGTCCGCACTGTGGCCTTGCTAACCCACCTATCAAGTAGTGTTGCATTGACAGAACTTTTCTTGGAGTACCTGTTCTCTTTACCTAAAGTTCTTAGCCCTGTCAGAGAACTTGTCATTGAAATGTAATGACTGTCCAATATCATGATTCGAAAAAGGCCCAAAGAAAAGACTTTCAGAAAAAACTCTATTTCTGGGCAGAATAAAATCTTAATGATTAATATGTCAGTATGGGAAAATATATTTTTCTTCTGTCAGTCTAATGTTAATGAGAGTTGCAAATCCTACTAAACAAATGTTTGTAATGGATTTTGTAGAAACTATTCAAAAATGCTTGGGGCCCTTCTGTTGGGGTGGGGAGGAGAGGTGCATGTGGGGATGGAAGAATACTGAAGGGGAAGGAGTCGTTTCAGTTAGAAGGACTACGTTTGATTATCTACTTTACCACTGAAGTAGCTGAGTAATTATGGGGAAAATATTTCAACTCTTCAAAGCTCAGGTTTTTGTTTTTGTTGTTTCTTAATCTGAAAAATGGGGATAATACAGTGGTATGGTGGTAAATGTTTAACAACTGGCTTTCTAGGGGACAAAAATCCCAGTTTTGTAGCATTTTCTGATTTCTGTGGTGTAAATACTCCCACCATGGCTGATTTTAAGCCACCAATATGACATCAGAGAATGAGTACAAGCTAGTACCAGCACTCCACTAGGAATGTGATGGTTCAATGGAAATGTACATTTAAGCACTTCATACAGTTGTACTGTACAAATGTTCCTTTTATCACCTTCTTATTTAACATCTTTTTAAGGTACCATTCAATAAAAACTAATATCTCTCTGTGATACACACACACACACACACACACACACACACACACGCACACAAACTCCTACACTTTTAGAGAAAAGTAAATTCTATTATGTATATTACAGTTAGGAAGGTAGATGTTTTATCTTTTTTTAAATCTTTTTTGTAATAATGAGTGGGTCACAAGAGAGTAGATATTTTAAAAGGATGTTCAATAAGAATAATGCTTGGCTGTCAAAAAATAATCAGAACACCCAATTATACTCAATCTAATAAGTTCAGATGATTCTGTATTGTTTATATGATTAACTGGAAAGAAAAAGATAACTTATTTCAAGAAAAAACCATTTAATTAAAAACTGCTTATGCACCTAAAAACAGAGCCCCCAACTATATGAAGCAAAAACTCATGGAACTGAAAGGAGACAGACACTTTCAACAATAGTAGTTGGAAACTTAACACCAAGGTCAAAGGTTTGGATCCCTATATTGACCAGCTGCCAAAACATAAAAACTAAAAAATAAAACCCCCCACTTTCAACAACGTATTGAACAAGTACACAGAAGATCAACAAGAACTAGAAGACCTGAACAACACTAAAGCTAAGATCACTCCACTCAGCAACAGCAGAATAGACATTCTTCTCAAGAACACATGGAAAATTCTCTCCAGGACAGACCATATGTTAGACCACAAAACAAATCTCAATAAGTTTAAAAAGATCAAAATTATACAAAGTATGTTTCCTGACCACAGTGGAATGAAATTAAAAATCAATAACAGAAGAAAACCTGTAAAATTCACAAACAGGTGGAAATTAAACAGTGCACTCCTAAATAACCAATGGGACAAAGAAGAAATCACAGGATATTATAAAGTACTTTGAGATGAACAGAAATGAGAACACATCATATCAAGACTTATAGGGTGCAGCAAAAGCAG
This sequence comes from Galeopterus variegatus, assembly GCF_000696425.1. Classification (NCBI taxonomy): domain Eukaryota; kingdom Metazoa; phylum Chordata; class Mammalia; order Dermoptera; family Cynocephalidae; genus Galeopterus; species Galeopterus variegatus. Next base: position 86,370 of record NW_007726624.1, on the reverse strand, counting down.
TGCTCAGAGGGAAATATATACGGCTATAAATGCCTATTTCAAAGAAGAACACTTCCGTCCTTTTGGCTCTCTGAACAGAACCATGGTGGTTGATAAGAACAAGAGCCTTACAAAAGGAAGTAAAATAAGGGAAATAAAGTAAAATAAGAACATAGTGGTTTATCCATTTTCTAAGAAAGATTGGTATGATGGGAAAGCTCCTGCTATATTCAATATAAGAAATACTGGAAAAACACTAGTCACCAAGACTCAAGGAACCAAAATTGCATCTGATGGTCTCAAGCGTTGTGTGTTTGAAGTGAGCCTTGCTGATCTGCAGAATGATGAAGTTGAATTTAGAAAATTCAAGCTAATTACTGAGGATGTTCAGGGCAAAAACTGCCTGACTAACTTTCATGGCATGGATCTTACTCATGACAAAATGTGTCAAAAAATGGCAGACCACGATTGAAGCTCATGTTGATGTCAAGACTGCCAATGGTTATTTGCTTCGTCTGTTCTGTGCTGGCTTTATTAAAAAGTGCAATAATCAGAAACAGAAGACCTCTTACACTCAGCACCAACAGGTCTACCAAATATAGAAGAAGATGATGGAAATCATGACCCCAGAGATGCAGACAAATGACTTGAAAGAAGTGGTCAATAAATTGATTCCAGACAGCATTGGAAAAAATATAGAAAAGGCTTGACAATCTATTTATCTACTTGAGATGTCTTTGTCAGAAAAGTAAAAATGCTGGGCCGGCCCGGTGGTGCACTGGATAGTGTGCCGCTTGGGAAGCGCAGCGGTGCTCCCGTCCGAGGGTTCGGATCCCACATACAGACCGGCTCCTGCTCACTGGCTGA
>NW_007726624.1:83268-85271 GCF_000696425.1 Galeopterus variegatus | reverse complement strand
ATTTTCGTATAACTTCGTATAATGTATGCTAAACGAAGTTATTACGAAACCTCATGGAGCTTCATGGTGAAGGCAGTAGGTCTGGGAAAGCTACTGAGGATGAGACAGGCACTAAAGTTGAATGAATTGATGGATATGAACCACCAGTCTGAGAATCTGTTTAAAATTGACTTTCAATAGTGACAAATAAAAAGTCCAGTTTGTGGGGGAAAAAAAATTTAAAAGGTCTCGAATCAACAACATAAAATTCCACCTTAAGAAACTACAAAAACAAACTAAACCCAAAGCAAACAGAATGAAGGAAATAATAAAGATTAAAGCATAGATAAATGAAATAGTGAACAGAAGAACAACTGAGAGAATTAATGGAACTCAAAGTTGGTTCTTTGAAAAGATAAAAAATTAGCAAACTTTTAACTAGGATGACCAAGGAAAAAAAGACAGAAGACTTAAATGACTAAAACTAGAAATGAAAGTGGAGACATTACTACCAGCCTTACAGAAATAGAAAAAAATTATAAGAGAATACTATAAACAGTTATATGCCAGCAAATCAGAAGCGCTAGATGAAATGCATAAATTCCTAGGAATACACAAACTACCAAAACTGATTCAAGATGAAATAGAAAATTTGAGTAGATCTTTAATGAGAGATTGAATCAGTAATCAAACAACTTCCAGGAAAGAAAAGCCCAGGACTAGATGGCTTCATGATAAATTCTACCCAGTGTTTAAAGAAGAATTAGCACCAATCCTTCTGAAATTCTTACAAAAAATAGAAGAGGAAGAAACTCTTCTTAACTCATTCTGTGAGGCTAGAATTCTCTGATGCTAAAGTCAGACTAAGAGGTCACAAGAAAAGAAAACTACAGACCAATATCTCAGTAAATATAGATGTAAAAATCCTCAACAAATATCATCAAATCAAATCAAGCATTATATTAAAAGGACTATACATCCTGACCAAGTGAGATTTATCCCAGGAATGCAAGGTGGTTCAACATACAAAAAACAACCAATGTAATATACCATTTCAACAGAATGAAGGAAAAGACCTACACGATCATCTCAGTAGGCACAGAAAATGACAAAATCCAACACTTTTTCAATGTAAAAACACTCAACAAACTAGGAGTAGAAGGGAATCTTTTCAACTTGATTTGTATAAGCATTTGTGTAATACAGTCTGATTCATATAAGCAGAGTGGAGTAGCGAAGATAGCAGGACTTATTAAGTATGAAAAGATGATTGTCAGCCTTTTTAATAATCAAAGATATCATATTAATATAAAACAAAGGTACTGTTTTTCCCTATCATATTGGCAAAGATTAAAAGTGTGCTAATATTCAAAGCTGGCAAAAGTGAGGGGAGTAGGCTCTTTATACCATGCTGGTGGGAGGATAAATTAGGACAATCCTTCTGGAGGGCAATCTAAAACATCTATCAAAAGTAAACGTGTTCCTACCCTTGATCCAGCAATTTCATTTCAAAAATGCAATCATAACAAAATAGTTGAAAATGTGAGCAAAGATATATATGTACATACACTATACACAAACACACATGTATAATATATAAACTTACAAACATGTAACATAGGTCTATGTATACATGCACACACACAAAGATATGCATTTATGACAATAATGAAAGATTAGAGACCTAAATGTCCATCAAAGAGAATACATACACCCAGATATTGTCATACCAAAATTAGAAAGAATAAGGTAAGGTAACTATGTATCAACACAGAAAGCTGACTACAGCATATTAAGCCAAAAAGGCAGTTTACAAAATCATATATATGTTTCCAAGTACAGGAAAAAGAAATGTATTAAAATAAGGAAATGCAGCCCACTGACTTGGAAAACAATAACTGGAAATCTAATTTTTTTTTTTTTGTCTTTTGTCTTTTTCCGTGTCCGGCAACGGATCGCAACCCTCAGTGTTGCCCCCGTACCGGACTGGGAACCGGCAACGGGATCGCAACCCTCGGTGTTGC
>NW_007726624.1:75535-82341 GCF_000696425.1 Galeopterus variegatus | reverse complement strand
CTGAAAGACAGTCTAAGTGAAAAACTTAGTCTCTAAATCCTGAAAATAATAGAGGAAATTGACAAGTTTCCTCTTTGACACAACGGATTTAAGTTTTAGTGAACTCTTATCCTTCCTACTCCTCCTCCTCAGCTCCACTCCCAACCCTACCGTCTCTCTTCACAGTCCTATTAGGGTTTTCTTGATTAATATAGATGAATTTAAGTACTGGGATTCCGAAGTAAATACCCTCACTTTTGTTTTCAGACAAAATTGTGCCTTAAGAATAGATTTTTAGGGCAATTTGATAGATTCTCAGGGGCTTGAGGTCTTTAGACAGCTCCCAAACTTCTGCCTCATGCTGGCTTTCCACTCTGCCTACTTGTGGGATGACTTATATTGAGGTGCATTTGAAATAAAACTTACTATCTTCCCAAGTGACCACACTAAATACTCCTCATTACTTTGAAATACATTTCTACCAAAGGCAGCTGAACTGGGGGAAAGAGGAAGAAGTTAGAGGGGGCAGAAGAAAACTTAAAAACTGAATTTCATCACTGCAATAGAATAGACAATCCAAAAGGAGATCCTAATAATTATGTGAATTTATTATAATATACATTTCAAATAAGTGAGGGAAATGATGAATGATTTAATAAAAAGTGCAGAACAACTCATTAACTAATTGGGAAAAACAATTAAATTGTACTACAACCTTATTTCTTAAATCAAAATAACTTTGCATAGAGCAAAGATAGATAGATAGATTGATTGATTGATTGATTTATGTATGTATGTATGTATGTATGTATGTATGTCCTTTTTTTGAGACCGGCCGCACCGCGCTCAGCCAGTGAGCGCACTGGGCCGTCCCTATATAGGATCCAAACCTGCGGCGGGAGTGCTGCTGCGCTCCCAGCGCCGCACTCTCCCGAGTGCGACACGGGCTCGGCCCTGGAGCAAAGATTTAAATATGAAACATGCAACTATAAAATATGTACAGTACTAGAAAAAAAATATGGGGTGATATTTTCATAAGCTTGGGATAAAAAAAGGCCTTTCTAAACACCTCACAGAACTTAACGACCATGAAGGAAAAAAAAAAAAAAAACCCAAAAAACTCTGAGAAATTTTAATGCAAAACTAAATGAAAATAGGCTTAAAGATAAACAGCAAACTGAGAATCTATATAAGCAACCGATGTGACATGTCTTACATGTACAAAGAGCTCTTAAGTATCAGTTTAAAAACTCCATAGCTCAACAGCACAATGTGAGCTGACATCACCCAACAGACAATTCATAAAAGAAATCAAATGATCAAAAATCATATGCAAACGCTTTAATCTAGTTTGGTATCAGGATAAAAATAAAGATGATTTTTCATGTCTTAAATTGGAAGTCCTTAAAAGATTAGCAGAAGGTAGACTGGTAAAGAAGTGGAGAGGAAGGAGCTCTCCCTGCACTGTGAGTAGTAGTGGAAATTAACGCAACATTTCTGGAGGGAGTTTGGTGATATGTGTGAATAATTACAATTTGTAAATACAAATTACAATAATATTTACAATTTGTATACTCTGACCCACTAATCCCCCTTCATGGATCTACCTGAAAGAAATAATTACTCAAATGTGAAAATATGTGTGAATAAGGATGTTCATTACAGCTTTGCTGTGCTAAAAATCCAAAAAATTAAAAACAACCTTAAAATCATCGGTAGGAGATACTATTGTTCCCAATCATCAATCCGATTTATGATAAAGCTCTGTATTTTACTGACATGAAGAGATTTCCATAACATAATGCTGAGGGAAGTAAGCAGTTTACTGATTGCTTCCAGAACCTCATGTTTAATCCATTCCAGTTATGCAAAATTTAGCTATTTAATATGTAGCGAGAAGTCTATAAGGATGTTCTTCAAAATGTTAAGACTGGTTTCCACTGGACAGAAGATTTTAAGAAAATTAAAAAAGAAACTTTCTGATTTATATTTTTCTGTAATGTTGGAATTTTAAAAAATAAGTATGCATCATGCTTAAAAAGATATTAAAGCTATTCCCAAAGGGAGAAAATATTATTATCCTCAAGCTAATCCTTTACACTTTTATTTTATTTTAGTTTTGGTGGCTGGCTGGTATAGGGATCTGAACCTGTGACCTTGGTGTTACAAAGCTCTGCTCTAATCAGCTATACTTTTATTTTTTAACCGAGGAAAGAGTATGGTCTAATACTCATTTTGGAGGATAATCTCTGGATTATCAAAGGGAAATGTTTTTCACGTTGTGGTCCTGGGTTATCTCTATCAGAATCATGATGTTTTTAAAATCATGATGCAGAATCAAAATCTATGATGCTTTTTAAACATAGAGTTCCCAGACCCCTTCCCTACCACTACTTTACTCCAACCAAACACAATAAATCACATATGGGAGGTGGGGTCCGACATGGTTCCCAGTCACTCCTGGTGATATGTTAAGTGTATTTAAACCTGAGATCCACTGCTTAGAGGAAGAAAAAAACAAAAGGTTAGTGAGTTTACCTGTGTCATTCATATTTATATTTATAGCCATCTTCTCCTATTTCTCTCTCTTTGTCTCTCCACCTGTTTTCCCACAATCTACAGAAGCTGAAATCAAGATGAACTAAGGGCATTGAATATGAGGTGTTTTAGGGATTAAAATATTTAGGAAAACTCACAGAATAACTGATATTCATAGCAACCACTAATCCTTTTGTCTCGATTTCTGTCTCTTCTTACCTGGTACTTGGGTTTTTGATGAAGCCAGTGTTTATGAAATTAGGACAGAGACATGTTGTTTTGACTCCAGTTCTTTTAAAGGCAGCCAGTTCCTCAGTCAAAGCTCTGTGAAATCCAACAGCAGCAAACTTGCTTGAACTGAAAATAAACAGAGAGAGTTTGCAAAATAGTTCAAGAATACTGACATGTCGGATTAATTCAGATGCCTGTTTGTTTTCCTTAGTTAAGTGTGTCCTCCGATGAGTGGCATGAGCATCACATGAATCTGAAGCCCCAGAACAGGCCTCCTGAATCAGACTGTGCATTTTATAAGATCCTTAGGCACATTCAAGTCTAAGCATTCACTGCATCACCACATCCTTTATTTGAGTGAAAAGTCAGTATGTTAAATGTCTTGTTAGGATAATTGGTAGAGTGTTTGTTGCTGTTTCCATAAAATTCAATGTCGCTATAAGATGTTCATTATTTATTATAAAATGTTCATGGAATTCTTTTCATTTTAAGTCTTCAGTATATGTCTCAGCTTAAAAGAAAGTGAGAAAAACTTTCCACAGCTTTCTATTTTCCAAAGCACAGGTTAATTGGCAGCCTTTTCTGGAAGCCAATTTGACAAACAGTAACAAATTCCTTAAAAATGTGTCATGCTCTTAATGCCAATAATTTCTCTTTTAAGCATTTATCCTAAGGAAATAATCAACCGTGTTTCCAAAGACGTCCTTATGTTCAAGGATAGTCCCTACGGTATAGTTCATGAAAGCCAACAGTTGGAAACAATTTTAAATGTCTGTTTTTGCCCATCGGCATTGATATCACCTTGTTCCAGTACATACAGTGATTGGATTCAAGTAGGTCAGGTCACTGAACTCTAGAACTAGAATGTTTGAAAGCATTATTGGGAAGTGATTTTTCCCCTCCTGCTGGACTTGCAGTTTAAAGGCTGTACCTGTGAAATTGCTGGTAGCTATCTTGCCACCAGAGGAGGGGAGGCCGCCTGAAACTTCAACTACAGAGCTAAAAAATCTCTCTTTTGGTCTGGGGTAGTTTAAGTTTTGTGTTTCTTGGAACTAAAAGAGTCCCAACAAATAAAGTCCCAACAATAATGAATATAATGAATAAAGAGTGGCACATATGTACAGTGGCAGGATTGAAAATAATGTTGCACATATATATTTGTTAACATGCAAATCTTATTCATTTAAAATTTTAAGTGCAATATTATTTGTGCAGATTTTTTTCAATGCATGGCTATATATTTGCATTAAAAAATCATAATAAATGCTTACCATGATTATTTCGGTATGGTGAGATTATTAGTACATATTCTTTTTGCTTTTACTAAACAGTATTTTCTAATTTTCCTTAAGTGTACCAAAAGTGCAGGGATATATTGAAACTCAGAGTTAATAATCATGAGGATGTTAAAGGAATAGTATATTTTTTAACTTTAGGGTGAACCTGTATATAGGCATACACGTATATATGAAAGTTAAAAGTAAATAGATTTTTTTTCCCCTGCAACATTTTTTGTAACATTATATCAAATTCTTTTTTATCAATAGTCAAAATGATATCAAATTCCTTCTTATAAATAACACAAATTAGTATTTCTTATTCCAAATTATTCTTTTAAATAACATTTCATTACAAGCTAATAATGAGGATTCAGTTTTCCTGAGTGTTCCCATACTGGTAATTTTCATGCTTATAAACTGACTATTTGGGTTGAGAAAGTATATTAGCCAGCTAATTATTTCCTATTTAAAATCAAGATACTTGTGAACAAAATACTTAGCAAGCGGCATAGAACATTTTAGAATAGAACCAAAGATTTACCCTCCCCCACCATGAATCCAATTCTTCCATCTTCATGTTTCACATTAATCATTAAAACTGTTAAACTCTAACTCCAAAAAGAAATAAAAAAATTTTTTCCTAAAATAGATGATTAGAGCTGTAATACAGTCATTCGCTGTGGCTTCAGCAATTCAGGACAGTGATAGCTGAGGACTGGATTACACAGAAAAAGAGTCATTTTTTCCTAAAATAGATGATTAGAGCTGTAATACAGTCATTTGCTGTGGCTTCAGCAATTCAGGACAGTGATAGCTGAGGACTGGATTACACAGAAAAAGAGTCAAGTTATTCTATGTTCCCCTCATTCATTCCAACAATCAGGAATTAGAGCATATATGATCAGTCCCACTGGGGCAGAGCATTTCTGGAAGATAAATTGAGAGGTGGGACCGTACTGTTTTGTGTATATATAAAGAAGTGGAATTGGAGCATAATACCAACAGGTACCCTCCTGTTATTGAACATGTACAGGATTCCAGATTCTATGCTAAGTGCATTACATTATATGGTTTACACTTTACAGAACCTTAATAAGTTAGATTATTAAGTTATATAAGCCTCAACTAATAGATAGGCTATTACTAACCTATCATATGGATGAGGAGAATGAAGCACCGAGAAGTTGAGTAATTTGCCTAAGGTCACACAGCTAGTAAGTGATTGAGTCAATATTCATAATGTCTTTATTCATAATAACCTTGTCTGGAAATAAGTCAAATGCTCATAAACAGCAGAATGGGCAAATAAATCGTGGTGTAGTCTTATGAAGCAACACTTTACAACCATGAAAATGATCAAACTATAGCTACCAACTAAAACATGAATACATCTCACAAATATAGTGTGATTCCATGTATACAAAGATCAAAAATAGGCAAAATTAATCTATGTTGTTACAGTCAATATAGTAGTTACCTCTGGGAAGCAAGGAAGGTTGGTGATTGGGAAGAGTTCCAAAAGGGTCTTCTGGAGTCTTGTAATGTTCTACTTTTTTGACCTGAATGATAGTTAAATGGATGTGTCCACTTTGCAGTAACTCATTGAGCTATACACTTATGATTTCTTCATTTTTATAAACGTATGCTATATTTCAATAAAAATGTTTTGTTTGAGGGCCGAGCCTGTGGCGCACTCGGGAGAGTGTGGCACTGGGAGCACAGCGGCGCTCCCACCGGGGGTTTGGATCCTATATAGGGATGGCCAGTGCGCTCACTGGCTGAGTGCGGTGCGGCCGGTCTCCAAAAGTACAAAAAAAAAAAAAAAATGTTTTGTTTGAAAAAGCGAAAACCAGAGCAAAATAAACTGAAGATAATTGTGGGCAGTAAGGATCATAGGCTGCAGCAGCTCAGGTCAGTGATAGCTGAGGACTCCAAAGAGGAATTCTGCAAGGGCTAGCAAACCACAGATCTGTCACAAAGCTGGAAGTGTACAAGCTGCTCTGTGCTTGCAACCCTGCTTGTTAGCTTAAATGGCACACTTTTGGGGCCGGCCCGGTGGCGCACTGCTACAGTGCGCCACTTGGGAGTGTGGCGGCGCTCCCGCCGAGGGTTCGGATCCCACATACAGACCGGTTCCCGCTCACTGGCTGAGTGAGGTGCGGGCGCAACACCAAGGGTTGCGATCCGTTGCCAGACACGAAAAAAGACAAAAATAAATAAATAAATAAAATAAATGGCACACTTTTGTGAATTTTTTTTTTTTTTGTCCTTTTTGAGACCGGCCGCACCGCACTCAGCCAGTGAGCACTGTGAGCGCACCGGTCATCCCTATATAGGATCCGAACCTGTGGCGGGAGCGCTACTGCGCTCCCAGCGCCACACTCTCCCGAGTGTGCCATGGGCTCGGCCCTTTTGTGAATTTTTTTTTTCCTTTTTGTCTTTTTGACTGACCGGTAACAGGATTGCAACCCTCAGTGTCGCGCCCACACCGCGCTCAGCCAGTGAGCGGGAACCGGTCTCTATGTGGGATCTGAACCCTCGGCGGGAGCGCCCCCACACTCCCAAGTGGCGCACTGTAGCAGTGCGCCACCGGGCCGGCCCACCTTTTGTGAATTTTTTTTTTCCTTTTTGTCTTTTTGACTGACCGGTAACAGGATTGCAACCCTCAGTGTCGCGCCCACACCGCGCTCAGCCAGTGAGCGGGAACCGGTCTGCATGTGGGATCCGAACCCTTGGCGGGAGCGCCGCCACACTCCCAAGTAGCGCACTGTAGCAGTG
>NW_007726624.1:61910-75044 GCF_000696425.1 Galeopterus variegatus | reverse complement strand
GCCACCGGGCCGGCCCACCTTTTGTGAATTTTTAAAAGCTGTTCCTCTTCTCAAGCTATTTTGCTGCCATCTGCTAGAAAAATCATTCAAGTCTAAAAGGACCTGAATTTGAATACTATACTGTAGAATTGTGTAGTGCACAATCTGCACACCTGTGTGTGTCATCCCTCCTTTGAAGGTACTCAATGAGAACCTATATTCATGCCACAAACAACATCACTAATCACCAAAATAAATTTCTCACCCAAAGCATATCCTCTCTTGTTTTTCACTGCTGAACACTCAGTAGAGCAGAATCAAATTAGAAAGAGCCCCAAGAGCTAGCTACAGTGTTCACTGTGGCAAAGAAAAGGAGGAAGCATGAAAAGGCTCACAGCCCTGTGGGATTCTCTGATCCTCTCTGCTTACCTCACACCTGTGACTGAAGAGGCTGGCAGGGGAATGGAATGTTGTGTGGTAGCCTGGTAGCAGCACCTGTAACTATCTTCCATCAAGGAAGTGAANAGAAAGAGCCCCAAGAGCTAGCTACAGTGTTCACTGTGGCAAAGAAAAGGAGGAAGCATGAAAAGGCTCACAGCCCTGTGGGATTCTCTGATCCTCTCTGCTTACCTCACACCTGTGACTGAAGAGGCTGGCAGGGGAGTGGAATGTTGTGTGGTAGCCTGGTAGCAGCACCTGTAACTATCTTCCATCAAGGAAGTGAAATAAATGCCAAATTGTTTTAGCCCAAAGTATATTTCGGCCCAAAATATACTTTGATATATTTCAAGGTGGCTAATTCAAGGAGACTGGGAAAATAAGATTAGCTACAAGGCTGGGGTTTTTTTTGTGGAAAGAAATTTACATCTGTATGTGCAAATAACCAGGCTTCATCTGAGGCTCCTCCTTTGGCTACTATCTATTCTTTCTGAAGACAACTGGGAATTTACCTGAAGTTTTTTTTTTTTTTGGTGGGGTAGGGGAGGTGGCCTGGCTAGTCATTACAGGGATCCAAACCCTTGACCTTCGTTTTGTAACACCACACTGACTGACTGAGCTAACCAGTCAGACAGTCTCTGCCTTCTTTCTTTTTCACCTGTGATACCACCTCCCCCAAAGCTCCAGAGAAACCTGGTCTCAGGCCATTGTTCTGGGGCTTGTATCTCCCCCACCTTCTCTGTCTCATGAGCACTGGTATACAAGCTTTGCACTCCACTGGAAAACTGGGTAATTACTCTCTTGTGATTCTCCTGTGCATTGCACCTCACATCACATTAAAATAATAAAATTTGTTGTGCCTTTTTTCATATTAATTTAAAATTTTCAGAGATTTTTATTAATAAGGCTTCAGGGGTGAAGAGGAAGCTTGGCACCTGATGGAGTTTGGATATGCTGTCCCCTCCTAAACTCATGTGGAAATTTGATCTCCAATGTGGCAGTGTTGGAAACTGAGTCATGGGGGCAGATCCCTCATGAATGGATTAATGCTCTCCCTGGGGGGTGGGGGGGTGGAGATTAATGAGTGAGATCCCCTTCTATTAGGTCCGGCGAGAGCTAGTTGTTTAATAGACCCTGACACCTTCTCTCTCTCTCTTGCTTCCTCTCTCTTGCTTCCTCTCGCCATGTGATCTGCTTGTATCCGCTGGCTGCCTGCCACTTTCCACCATGAGTAGAAGCAGCCTGAGGCCTGCACCATGTGCAGCTGTCCCGGAATCGTAAGCCAAATAAACCTCTGTTCTTTATAAATCACCCAGTCTCAGGTATTCTGTTATAGCAACACAAAAATGGACTAACACAGCACATATACCATTTATGGCTGGGGGTTAATTGTGTAACTTAAAAAAGCTCTGAAAAAGACAATATGCAATCTGGACACCATAGGTCTGTTCTGTGTCTGCTTTAACAGTTATTTCACCTTTTTGTTGAAAATTCAATCCAAGTTTATATTTATTTTTAAAACAATTAGAAAACAAATATATGTTCAGAAAAAGGGAAGAAAGGAAGAGAGGAAAGAAGGAAAGAAGGGAGGAAGGAAATATTGATGAACAAAATAAAAAGCATTTGTCTTGTCACTACCTAAGAATAACTACTTTCTAGGTGTGGTTAGAGAAAAATAGTTTGGTATATATCCTTTTAAACTTTTCAAATGCAAGTTATATATACAGGTTGAGTATCCCTTATCCAAAATGCTTCAGACCAGAAGTGTTTTGGATTTCAGATTTTTTTTTCAGATTTGGAATATCTGCATAAACATAGGAGATGTATTGAGGATGGAACCCAAGTCTAAACACAAAGTTCATTTATGTTTATATACACATAGCCCGAAGGTAATTTTATATAATATTTTAAATAAATTTGTGCATGAAACAAAGCTGGAGTACACTAGTCATCAGAATGCAAAGGTGTTACTGTCTCGGCCACCCACGCAGACAATCTGTGGTTGTTTGGCATCACCAGCATTCCTGACTCTTAATTTATAAGCAATCGTTTTCTTAAACTTATTAACACATAGGTACTTGACAATAAAAAATGTGACATACCATAAATACAGAGAAAAACATGTGTTCAGGGTAACCAAGCAGCACAGTAGCATCAGCAGAAACCCGTTAGACAACAGCAACAGCAAACAGCAGCAGGTGTTCAGTCTCCACCTATGTTGCTGTGTTTTGATTAAAAGGTTACTGTACCTTTTATATTTACACTGTAAATATACTGTATTTTTTTTTTTTTTAGATGAGAAGAAACAACAGAAGCAGTTGATGGAACAGGAAGTTGGTCCTTTACGAATGAGGAGTCATTCTGCTGAGTGGCTGTTTAAAATGTTTCCTCCAGAGTCATCTGCCTCATTAACAATAGTTTTTGTTTTAGAAGTCTATCCTTGATTTTATAAACTGGCATGATTTCTTGTCCTGTTATGAATGCTCACTACTCTAGTCCTTCAATAAGCCCAGCACTCATTTTCAACATGTCTACTATATCCTTTCAAACTTTTCAAATGCAAGTTATATATACAGGTTGAGTATCCCTTATCCAAAATGCTTCAGACCAGAAGTGTTTTGGATTTCAGATTTTTTTTTCAGATTTGGAATATCTGCATAAACATAGGAGATGTATTGAGGATGGAACCCAAGTCTAAACACAAAGTTCATTTATGTTTATATACACATAGCCCGAAGGTAATTTTATATAATATTTTAAATAAATTTGTGCATGAAACAAAGCTGGAGTACACTAGCCATCAGAATGCAAAGGTGTTACTGTCTCGGCCACCCACGCAGACAATTTGTGGTTGTTTGGCATCACCAGCATTCCTGACTCTTAATTTATAAGCAATCGTTTTCTTACACTTATTAACACATAGGTACTTGACAATAAAAAATGTGATATACCATAAATACAGAGAAAAACATGTGTTCAGGGTAACCAAGCAGCACAGTAGCATCAGCAGAAACCCGTTAGACAACAGCAACAGCAAACAGCAGCAGGTGTTCAGTCTCCACCTATGTTGCTGTGTTTTGATTAAAAGGTTACTGTACCTTTTATATTTACACTGTAAATATACTGTATTTTTTTTTTTTTTTAGATGAGAAGAAACAACAGAAGCAGTTGATGGAACAGGAAGTTGGTCCTTTACGAATGAGGAGTCATTCTGCTGAGTGGCTGTTTAAAATGTTTCCTCCAGAGTCATCTGCCTCATTAACAATAGTTTTTGTTTTAGAAGTCTATCCTTGATTTTATAAACTGGCATGATTTCTTGTCCTGTTATGAATGCTCACTACTCTAGTCCTTCAATAAGCCCAGCACTCATTTTCAACATGTCTACTATAGGCACTTTTTCTGCAGTGTTCATGTCATCTTCATCATCCCTATTACAGATTGAGTATCCCTTATCTAAAATGCTTGGAACCAGAGGTATGGAATTTTCCACTTGTGTTGTGCTGGCACTCAAAAATTTTTGGATATTGGAGCATCTTGAATTTTGGATTTTTGGATTTAGGATGCTCACCTGTATATATGCCTTATATAAAAACAAATTACCTGCCTAGGCCTATATCTCTATATTTATACACATATGTATAGCTACATATACAACTATATCTATGTTGTTTTTGGAATTTAGATACTTAATTCCAAAACAGCCAATGGCAGAAAACAAGTTTGAGCATTATATGTATGCATATATATTTGAATAATTGCAATTTGACATTTTAAAAGTTATTATTTGCTAAAATATAGAAACAACCAAGAATTATTAGGGTGTGTGCAACCAGCAGAATCACCCTGGCTACAGTGGTCAGACTGATCGATTCTTTATAACCCAGTGGAGCACACCATTGCTGTGACCTGCTTGCTACAGCAAGTTCTTCAGTTATTACAATGGCAAAGTGTTTAAAATGGGTAACCATTGTTAAAAGAATAAATTTAGGCAATTAAATTTAATGAAGTTTAATTGAGCAAGGAAGAAAAGAAAGAAAGAGGGAAAAAAAAAAACAATTCACAAATCGGGCATCCCCTAGAGTCAGAGCAGATTCAAAGGGACTCTGCTATTCCTATGTGGTTGGTTAAGATTTATAGACAGAAAAAGGGAAGTGATATATGGAAAACAGAAGTGAGGTACAGAACAGATGAACTGCCTGCAATCGGCAGAGACTCAGCTATCATTTCAGAATCACACTTCTAAGATAGGTTTCAATCTGTTTACATACTAAGTTACGTCGCAGTTCCTACATGAGAGCTCAAGTCTAAAAGCCTGGAGGCTCTCAGGCCAAATTTTTGTTTTATTTAACATCATTAATTTTTTTAAAAAACAATTCCATCAGTTTGGATGCTTTTTATGTTTAGAATCCCAGATAATATGCTCTCTCTTTATCTTTTACACTCTGTTTTGTTTCCACTGATAACCAAAAGAATCTGCTATGACCAGATCAGCTACATTATAAAGTGCCTTGGGAGATCTGGGATAAGTCAGTAATCATGTCCACCTGTCCTGGAAAACTTTATCATGAGAACATTTTACTTAGAAGCTGCCATAATGGAGCCAAAAAGCCATACAATAACTTAGAATACTTCTTATTACCCTTACCCCAGATCCCTTGGAGGATGTAACATAGTAACAATCCCAAATCTGTACATCAGGTACCACCAGTAGAAAACCTGATGAAGGGGGCCGGCCCGGTGGTGCACTGCTACAGTGCGCCGCTTGGGAGCGTGGTGGCGCTCCCGCTGAGGGTTCGGATCCCACATACAGACCAGTTCCCGCTCACTCGCTGAGCGAGGTGCGGCCGCAACGCCAAGGGTTGCAATCCCATTGCCGGTCCCGGTCCGGTACGGGCGTGACACTGAGGGCTGCGATCCATTGCCGGACACGAAAAAAAAAAAAAAGACAAAAAAAAGGAAAAAAAAAAAGAAAACCTGATGAAGTAATAAGGTGGGGCTGTCTTTCTCTCTCTGTCCTTTGACCTTTTCCCCTTTTTGTGATTATAAAATGTTAAGCTCTGCTGGCCCTCTCTGGAACACATTTCTCAGGGTGATCTCATCTGATCTCATCTATCAGTCTCCCAAGCTGCAATCATCAGGTTGACTCAACAAATCTTTGGTATATGTATTTGGTCTCAGTTTCTTTTTTAGGTCAATGCCCCAGAATTTTACCCATTTTTGTTAATATTAAAAATTACTAATATTAATTTTTGTTCATGATAGAAAAATATTGTTCTTATTTTATAATTCCTTGCTGCTAAAAGGAATGAGAAATGCTTTAAGTAGTTGGTTTATATTGAATAAATCCCCTGCAGCCCCACTGGAATGGTCCTCTAGCTGAAATGTAGAAGAGGATTAACGGTTTGATAATGCTGTTATATAAGAAACTTTGTTTAACTCTCTGCCTATTTCAGCAGCTTCGAGATGGTTATCATTATAAAGGTAGTTTTCATTAAACAGGGTGAGATGTCTCATGAGTTTAGCATAGGAACCAATGAAGGAAACACATGTTCACATACCAATAAGCCAGTAAAAAGGGGACCACAGTATGCCCGGCTGCTGAAGCCACGGTGACAATATGGCCATGATTATTCTCCATCATTGCTGGAAGAAATGCCTTCGTAGTCTAGAAATAGTTTTCATTAAAAGAGAAAAAAACAAACAAACAAAAAAAAAAACATTGTATTTCTGATTCACAGACCCATTGGGAACATTTTTAAACAAAGGTATCTATTTTTAACATTGTTCCTGGTATAAATGAAAAAACCCTAAATTAACTGCCAAATGCAGCAACATAAGGCAACTGGATATGACGCCCACGTTAGAAAAACTAAGCAAAACAACAAATACTGAAAGCTGTGAGAATGCACCTCATTTAAATTGCTAACTTCTTATGTCCCCGACCTTCCACCCCCGTCACTGTTATCTGATATACTGAATAGGCATAATAATTTAGAGTTATCAAAAGAATTTACATTTAATGTGATATTGTCAGAAAATAGTTTGATTTTATCATCAATATACTGAATTTTTCAATACTGAAATAGTAATCTTCCAGCAATAACTAAGTGATTTATGCACTAAATATTTATTGAGTAACTACTATGTGCTAGGGATGCAGAAACAAATAAGAAAATATCCTACATTTTAACAAATATAGAAATACAAAGATAAATGAGAGTAACTTGGGAATATTAACATAAAATACTACCGCATTTTCACCAACTCTAATATTCTTTTGAAGTTAGTCATCCCAAACTCATATCCAAGAAAACTTCAAGGGACCTTTTTAAGAACTAGCTAACTGGGAAGTACTTGAAGAAGACTTCAGAAACACAAACACAATATATGTATATGTATATGTATACTATGTAGACCTTGAATGGTGAGGTTCATAATAAAGTTTGCAGTTTTAGGGCCAGGAAATAATGTAAGGCCTGAGTCCAATGAGAATCTAAAAGCACACTGGGTTCACCATTATAAGAATCACAGACGATTATTCAGATGGTCTCTAATCCTTTTATCTCTAAACAAGAACACATAGAGATGTAAGAACCTAGCTTAGAATCAAAACATATACACTCTTGAAGTTTATTATTATCATTAGCTAATTCATTATTATTATTAATATTCCTGGGGGGGAAGAAGGATTGGTGGAATTTTGGTCATAGCATGAAAAATGATCTCTTTGTGTAATGTTTTCCTGGTACCTGCAGAAAATTTTAACATAAATACTTTCTTATATCTGCTGAAAGCTCCACCTTAAACTTAATCTTTGGAGTTTCCAAAAGGGAATGTTTTTGTAAAAGAAATCATACTCACCCAAAAATGTGCAAGTACATTAACTTCAAAAGTCTTTTCAATCTGAGGGTCCTGTGTAGCAAATAAATCTGATGTGTAGACCACACCAGCATTATTTACTAAAATACTAACGTCTCCAATTTCTTTCTTCACCTTTAAAAATAAAAAATAATTAAATGAATAAATAAATATTCTTTAACAGGTATGAGGGTAGGTTTGCATGCAATGACTATTAAAGAAGTAGGTATTTTTTCTACTAGATGTGGAAAAATGTAGTTTTATAATCTATGTGCCCACCCACATGGGAAAAAAAGCCCCATTTTATTTTGGGTATTTATGTCCAAAACAGCTCTGCCTGCAAGTCTACTAGGTACAAATTTTTTTTGCAATTTAGTCCTTTGACTTTGCTCTTTTGGTTTTATATCAAGAGGCAGTTGGCAAAGCAGCAATTTTTAAATACTACTTCAAAAGGTATGCAAAATATATCCAAAGGAATGGAAATCATCATGTCGAAGGGATACCTGCACTCCCGTGTTCATTGCAGCTCTGTTTACAATAGCCAAGATAAGGAACCAACCTAAATGTCCATCGACAGACAATTGGATAAGGAAAATGTGGGATATATACACAATGGACTACTACTCAGCCATAAAAAAGAATGAAATTCTGCCATTTGCAGCAATATGGATGAGTCTAGAGAAGCTTATGTTAAGTGAAATAAGCCAGACAAGGAAAGAGAAATACCACATGGTCTCACTTATAAGTGGGTGCTAAGAAAGAAAGAAAGAAAGAAAGAAAAGACCTAAACAATTCCTTGAACTTCCAGAATATTAGAGATGGGGGTGAGGCGTGTGTGTGGGGGGATGTTTGGGGAGGGATAGGTTGGGTAAAGGGCATAAAGAAAAATGATTTGTAATAATAATATGCTTATAATAAATAATATTAAAAATAAATTAAAATTAAAAATGTATGCAAAAAAGTAAAATTAATTGGCAAATTTGGAGACTATTATGGAGAATTATGTAAAACTGATTACACTATTTTTTTTTTTCCCCTTTTTATCTTTTTTACTGACTGGTAACAGGATCGCAACCCTCGGTGTCGCACCTGCACTGGGGACCGGCAACGGGATCGCAACCCTCGGTGTTGTGCCCACACCACACTCAGCCAGTGAGCGGGAACCGGTCTCCACATGGGATCCGAACCCTCGGCGGGAGCGCCACCGCGCTCCCAAGCGGCTCACTCTCCAGTGTACCACCGGGCCGGCCCAAAACTGATTACACTATTAAGCTGGCCACATCTTCTATTTCTTTGTTTCTATTTCTTTATTTTCATGGGCAGTCCATGCTATCGCTCACCAATTGTTCTCCATTAGGTGGCGGTAGGCTCAGGGGTGAAGAGTGTGGGGTCTGTTCAGCCTTGAGTTGAGTCCTTGCTCAGCCACTATCTGTTGGACCCTGAACAAGTTACTTAACCTCTCAAAACTTCAATTCCTCCTCTGTAAAATAGATATTTTACAACTTCCTTATGAGTTGTTGTGGAACGAATGAAATAATGCACATAAAGGAGCTAGCTCTGTATCTGGTACACATAGTAAACTACTACTATCATTATATATCATGATTGCATATTCATTTATACCTGTCTACAAGTAACATGTTTGAGGGTTCTTTTCTTGACCTTCTGAGATGTTTATGAGGGTCTTAATATGGAAATATAAATAGGTAAATAATGTAAAAAATTCATATGTATGTTTTTCTTATATGTATGTGTGGTATATGTGCGTGTTTTCTCTTGATAATTAAGTGTACTTGGTATTGATTGAGAAGGAAATACATTTGAGAAAGTACATGGAAGGCTTTATGTGAGCTCTTCAGGCCAGATTTCAAAGGTTATTGCAGCTCTCATAGGTAAATATGTGTGGTATATGTGCGTGTTTTCTCTTGATAATTAAGTGTACTTGGTATTGATTGAGAAAGAAATACATTTGAGAAAGTACATGGAAGGCTTTATGTGAGCTCTTCAGGCCAGATTTCAAAGGTTATTGCAGCTCTCATAGGTAAAATGATTTCAGTCAAAGAAATATAAGCAAAAGAACAAGGCTAGCTGCCAAGAGCAATAGAAGACATCTATTAAATTGTACAGACTTTGTACTCAACAAAGAATAATTACAGGCAATATAATTTTTTCAAAGTAATTGTTTATCTTCTGGACTCTAATGTAGTCAGTAACAGTATCTTCAAATAAGAAAGATCATACAATCTAGATGCTTAAGCTCTACTTTTTGTAAGATTGGAGGTACCATAGTTCTAATGGCTAGCAATGCAAGAATATTTTATATGACATTTTTACAGTTCTTTGAGTACCTAAGCTTCTTGGGTGGATAGACCCTAGGGTCACAATGCATTTTGTTATATATTTTGTTCCAAATAAAAGCTAGCTTCCATTAATAGCGTTACCATTATTTAGAGATAGTGCTATGATGTGTTGGGGGACTGAGGCAAATAATCTATTAGAGGCTTTCACTATGTTATACATTTTACATGATTTCATTATTTATCTCATTTAATTCTCAAAACAATTCAATGAAGCAGCAATCTTATATGCCCACTTCAAAGATGAGAAACATGAAACATAGAATCGTTAAGTTTCTTACCCAAGGTCACATGGCTATTATAGGACGGAGTTGGGACTCTCCCAGATCTGTCTGACCTCAGAGCTCAAGACAAGCCATCCCAACCAGAAAGGAGGCTAGGGACAAAGGTCCATTACCACCCTAGTAGGGCAGCAGTATGCCATGCTGAAGGCTCAACAGTCAGATTTTATTTAATTAGGTAATATTTAAATTAGTAAACTGTCTAAGCTATTTGGCTCTGATCAAAACCATTTTGCCTATATCAACATCTCCAGCACAGTATGAAAATTGTTCAGAAAAATGCTCTGAAGTTATTGAGAAAAGCAGGACATTTTATGTGGCTGAATTGATGAAGCTGCTGTAATGCCTCTGAATTAATATAACTCTCAAAATATAAATAACTTTTTGATATTACCAAAGAATTTTCCCAGCCACTCTTGATCTTTCCTTCATCATTACCTATTATCTTTCTTGGGAGGTGAATGTCTGGTTTGCATATTTCCCAATAATGAAAGTAAGCTTGAGATTTTTTAATTGTTTAGGTGGCAAAATGGCCACATCAAAACAGCTATTTCAAAATATCTGATAATCACATGTCCTTGTGTATACTCTGTTTAAGCATATAGCCTTTGAACAATTTCAATAAAAACACTACAGTTAAAGTATCTGGAATGTGCTAAAATAATAACATTATCTTTTCCAGAACAGCCTATTCCCAAATGAATGCTTCCACTTGGATAACTAAAGATG
The DNA here is from genome assembly GCF_000696425.1 of Galeopterus variegatus. NCBI lineage: Eukaryota > Metazoa > Chordata > Mammalia > Dermoptera > Cynocephalidae > Galeopterus > Galeopterus variegatus. The sequence goes on along the minus strand of NW_007726624.1, from coordinate 64,402 downwards.
TTGGGCTAGAAGATCCCCCTAACAATGACTAATAACAAAATTATATAGGTAATATTGGCAATTCTATCAAAACACTAATAACTAGTACTCACAAAGTCATTACTGTGGGCCAGTACTGTTCTAAGTATGTTAATAACCCTATGAGGTAGGTACTGCTGTGATCCCCATTTTATAGTTGAGTAAACTTAGACATAGAGAGATTAAGGAACTTGCTCAAGGTCACATAGCTACTATTAACTGGAAGAGCAGAATTTGAACCTAACAGCCCAGCTCCAGAGCCCATGGTCTTAAACACTATGCAATATGCTCATCTCTATGAAGTATAACCATTAAGTACAATAGTTATTGTTAAATAAGGATGTTTCTTCTTGCCTATAGGTATTGCTGTCACTGTACCCCGAGGAAAGCGATTGTCTCCAAGGAAAGCTATTTTCTCCAAGGAAAGCTATTTTCTACCCTTGGCCTGGGTAAATTCTAGTTATTCTTTTAACTTAGCTCAGGCCTTACCAATAACAAAGAATTATCAGTTAGAAATAAAAAACTAAAATTTAAAAATAGCCATTAAAAATGAACCCAAATCTAAAATTCCCTAAAGAATCTGAGTCAAGAGTCTTTATACTTACTGGTTGAATAATTCACATCTGGCTGAATCAGAATCTTTACACCTACTGAATCAGAATACCCAGGGGTGAGGTCTAGGAATGTGTATTTTATTTTTATTTATTTATTTTATTTTTTCTGTGACAAGTAGAATTTTATTTATTTATTTATTTTTATTTTACTTTATCAATATACAATATAGTTGATTTTCATGTCCCTTTACCAATTCCTCCTTTCTCCCTTCCTCCTCCCACCCCCCCATCAACATCATATCTGTTCACTTGTCTTAACAAGTTCAAGGAATTGTGATTGCTGTATCTTCTTCCCCCCCACTCCGTTTATTTGTTTGCATATTTATTTATTTATTTATTTTTAGCTCCCACAAATAAGTGAGAACATGTAGTAAGGAACATGTATTTTAAAGAATTTGCCCAGGTAATTCTGATGATCTTCCTTCCATTAAGGTATTTAGTTAACAGATACAAACGAGAATGCATTCAGAATGAAACCCCATTATATATAGCACATCTCAGTTGTATACAGAAGAGGCAAATAATGCTTGATAGATCTATCTACATTAAAACCTGATAAATAATAGGTTTATCCTAAGTTCCTAATACAATTCTTTGACTGGGATTCAGAATACTCTGAGTGATTCTTCAAGTGTCATCTAAGGATATTCATCTGTGTCAGAACCTTGGATGAGGTGAGGGTGTGTAGAGTGCTAAACATGGAGCTTCCTGGGCCCTGCCTTAGACCCGCTGAAAGAAAACCTCTGGGGGTGAAACCCAAGAGTGTGTATTTTTAACAGCTCCCTGGAAGGTTCCAGAACACACTAAAGTCTGAGAACATCAGTTCTAGGTTCTAGTTCTGGGTCTGCCACTAGCTAGTTGCATAACCTTGGGAAAATCACAACATTTCTCATTTACTTTATCTACATCATGAACAGACTGGGTCATCTCCAAAATACCTCCTAGTTGTAACATATGATTCTAACTAAATATAAAATTTCACCTTCTTTGCAGAGCTGTAAATATCTTCTCGGTTACTACAGTCTACCACAAAGGTATGAGCCTTGGCACCAAGTTTCCTGCATTCAGCAGCTGTTTCCTCAATTCCATGCTAGGAAAAGCAACAAAGAGGGCAAGAGAACAAAATAAATGACATGAGTATATTATATCAGGTGGAAAATATAATTAAAGATAGATTCTTTGAACTTGAACTGGGCAAGAATTAACTGACACACATTTTTAGCAGAGATATAGGCATATTTTGCTTTCAGTACTTTCACTAGCTTCTTTTATTTGGAACTGAATTTAAAGCAAGCTTTTTAAAAAAAGAAACATCTTAAAATACTAGCTTTACATTTATAAATTTTATATACTGTGTAAACATATGTATTTGTATGTATTCTTACCAGGCTTTAAAAAATATAATCTTAAGCTATTTTCCCATGTCATTAAAAACTATTCATGACATCAACTTACTGGCTGCACAATAAGTAAGTAATGAGTTAACTATAGTTCTTTTACTCATTTATTCCTCCAACATTTTAATGTGTAGGTCATATTCACCAAGCTTAGAAGAAGCTTGTAGGCACAAATATGAATGAGACTTTATTACTCCATTTCTGTTGCTTACAACAAAATACCTGGCACTGGGTAATTCACAAGAAAACAAAATTTATTGCTTACAGTTTCAGTGGTTGGGAAGTCCAAAGTCCAGGGAACACACCTGGTGATGGTCTTCTTGATGGTGGTGACAGTGACCCAGGGGTCTCCCAGGGCAGAAAATGTTGGAGCAGAGAGAGAGAGTCTCTCACATGCTCTCTTTTTAAAGCCCTCAGAACCACACCCCTGACCACCATTATTAATCCATTCATTATGGCATGG
>NW_007726624.1:53634-60555 GCF_000696425.1 Galeopterus variegatus | reverse complement strand
CTCTGACCCACATTCCTGCTCAGCATTGCTCTAGGGAAGACTTCATGCAATGACTCCACTCCTGTGACAGATCTCTTCCTGGACCCCAGGCTTTTCCATACATCCTTGGAAATTGGGTTGTAGGTTCCCAAGCCTTCATAGCTCTGGTATTCTGCCAGCCTGCAGACCTAACACCATGTGGAAACCCCAAGGTTTTCCGCTTGTATTTTCCAATGCTGTGGGTCCAGCCACACCTGGGNTCTTCCTGGACCCCAGGCTTTTCCATACATCCTTGGAAATTGGGTTGTAGGTTCCCAAGCCTTCATAGCTCTGGTATTCTGCCAGCCTGCAGACCTAACACCATGTGGAAACCCCAAGGTTTTCCGCTTGTATTTTCCAATGCTGTGGGTCCAGCCACACCTGGGCCAATTTAGCCATGGCTGGAGCAGCCAAAACAGCTTGGATGCTGGTGTGGGGAGCAGCTTTCCAATGTGGCCCAAGGGCAGCGAGCCTGTGGAAGGCACCTCAGGCCTGTTTCCCAAGACAATTCTGTCTCCCTAGGCCTCTGAGCCTGTAATGGAAAGGCTGGTCCCACAGTCTTCTGTAATGCCTTCAGGGACTTTCCCCCCTTCTCTTGATAATCCCTTTCTTTTGTACTAACCTTAGCACCACTGCATTTTTCTCCTGAAAATACTCTCTGCCTTTCTACCACATGACAAGGTTGCAAATCTTCCAAATATTTACCCTCTACTTCCCTTTTAACTATACATTCTGGCTTTATATCATGCCTTTTCTGCCATAACTCACCATAGATTGTTGCAAGTAGCCATAGAGCTTCCTGAATATTTTGCTGCTTAGAAATTTTTTCCACCTGGGCCGACCCCATGGCACACTCAGGAGAGTGCAGCGCTGGGAGCGCAGCAGCGCTCCTGCTGTGGGTTCGGATCCTATATAGGGATGGCTGGTGTGCTCACTGGCTGAGCACGGTGGTGCGGCCGGTCACAAAAAAGACAAAAAAAAGAAAAAAGAAATTTTTTCCACCAAATACTCTGGGTCAGCACCTTTAAATTTCATATTTGATAAAACTTTTGGGCATGAATAGAGTGTAGCCATGTTCTTTGCCAGTTCATAACAAGGGTGATCTTTGCCCCAGTTTCCAATAAGTCCCTTTTCATTTACATCTGAGATCTCCTTAAGATGGGCTTTATAGTCCATATTTCTATTAACATTCTGGTCACCACCATTTAACCAGTCTCTAAGAAGTTCCAAACTTTCCCTGGTTTTCTTGTCTTCTAAACTCCCAAGAGGAGCTAGGCTTTTTCTAGCCTGCTCCTTCAAATTCTTCCAGCCTTTCCTCAACACCCAGTTCCAAAGCTGCTTCCACATTTTCAAGTATTTGTTATAAGCAACACCCCACTTCTCTTGTACCAATTTTCTGTATTAGTCCATGTCTGTTGCTTATAACAAAATACCTGGAACTGGGTAACTTGTAAAGAAAACAAAATTTATTGCTTACAGTTTCAGAGGCTGGGAAGTCCAAAATGCAGGGAACACATCTGGTGAAGAACTTTGTGGGGGTGACACTGACCGAGAGGTCTCACATGGCCAAAAATGGTGGAGCAGAGAGAGAGAGAGAGACTCTCGCATGTGCTCCTTTTAAAGCCCTCAGAACCACACCCCTGACCACCATTATTAATCCATTCATTATGGCATGGTCCCACAATCTGATCACCTCTTCAGGGACCCACCTTTCAATTACCATAATAGGATTTCCCACCCTCTTAACAGTCACAGTAGGGATGAAGCTACTAATACATAAAACTTGAGGGACACAATCCATATCAGGGACAGAATCCTGACCCCAAGGGGCTCTCAGTATAGTAGGATGAAACATAAAATATGTATAATATTTAGATAGAACCACATAAAATTGTTATTTGTTTGGTAATAAAGGATTGACTATTGGCAGTTGCATATGAGTCAACCTACTACATTGTGGTAAGTATAACAATAGAGTTATATACAGGGAGTTATGGGAACAGAGGAAGAGCACACATTCCAACTCTAGAAGAGGTACTTCAGTTGGGTCTTAAGGGAGAGTAGAACAGCCAGGGAAAGAGGGGTGAATGGGCATGCCAGGCAGGGTGTAAGCAAAGGGACATATTCCTATATGGTCCTATGGGAACCACTAGTAAATCGTTACTGGAAGGAGTCATAATTAAGGTGTTACATATTATATCATTTTATGCAAAAAGTGAATGGGGAAGCACTGATTAAATTACAACCAAGTTTGTGTATTATAGTGATTATTCTGGCTGATGTATGCAGGGCAGATTTTAGGGGTTGACACTGGAGGAAGGGAGGGGCATTGATTTTGAGTCGCCTTAAATTCAGGATCATACCAAAGGGTTATGTTTTTGTTTGTTTTTATCTTTGATTGTTTGTTTGCTTGCTTTTGACCAATTTTTGGCTTTTTTATTTTAAGAGGACATCTCAAAACATGTCTTATATTGAGGTCTAATCTGTGAACTTTGCAAGCTGAGAAATTGTTGGCTAATGCATTAGTGGACAGACCCGGGAGAACTTACACATTTATTTGCCCACAGAGAAGATGGTAAATCAGAACTCCACTGTACAAGTATGCTAGTAAACAGCAATTAATGTCACAGAAAAACCAAATCTGGACAGTTATGGGAAGTATTAGTAATTTGTGTAGTGAACATGGTAGGGTAGTAAAAGGAAATGGGGTTTTTCCCTTACTGAAATCTTCCCCACAAACTGTAGGACACTCTAATGAGGAACCTTCATTCCTCAAGGGACATCAAACATCTTAAGTAAACCTTCTGTTGCCTTCCTGTACCTAACCAGCAGCATTTAGTATTCTCCTTTAAAATTATATTTTATTAACATAGTACATATATACAATGGAATATTATTCAGCCTTAAAAAAGAATAAAATTCTGACACCTTAAAAAGGAATAAAATTCTAAACATGTACCACCTTGAGGACATTTTAAACTAACTGAAATAAGCCAGACACAAAGAGTATTGTATAACTTCACTTACATGAGGTACCTAGAGTATTATATTCAAAGAGACAAAAAGTAGAATAGTGGTTGACAGAGGCTGGGGAGAGACAGGTTTGGGGAGTTAATGTTTAATGGGTACAGAGTTTCAGTTTAGGAAGATGAAAAAGTTCTGGAGAGAGATTGTAGAGATCATTGCATAATAATGTAGATGTACTAATGCCACTGAACTGTACACCTAAAAATGATTAAAACGGGAAATTTTATGTTATATATACTTTACTACATTAAAAAAAGTTTTAAGAGAGTATATGGGCTGGCTGGTTAGCTCACATGGTTAGAGTATAGTCCTAATAACACCAAGGTCAAGGGTTAGGGTCCCCAAACTGGCCAGCTGCCAAAAGAAAAAAAAAGTATACTACATTGATTCTTGGGGTTTTCTCCTCATTATCTCCTTACAATTTTTTTTTTTTTTGCACAAATAAATTTCCCTACTTTGAACAACTTTTACAATAAAAATCCATTTCCCATTTATTTCATTTTAAGAGATTTTCTTGCTCCTGGTTGGCTCTCTGTAACCCAGTAGACTGCACGTGTGGAGGTCCAGGTGCCTTCTTTCACATCTTCTGTCTCACTTTTGCCCTATTTCTTTGGTGTTCCTCACGTAGATCCAAAATCTGCTTTCCACACCCTCTGAACTGTGCAACCAATTTAAGTTCTCAATCCCTCCAAGAAAAATTTCAGACAGCTCCCATATTCACTTGGTAAGAAATAAAAAATAAGCAGACCTTCAGGAAAAAAATGAATTTCTCCTTTAAACTTTTTCTCAGCACTGTGGAATTGCTCATTATTCTTTAAGATTTCCTCTGGTAACTATTTTTCTGTGTTGGGTTCAGTACTTACAGTTTAATCCTGGGTTCTCCTTTAGTCTTTACTTAATATTCTTTGCTTTCCATCACCACGAATAAGACCTTTTCACCCATTATCTAGAGTACTAAAAATTTAAATATTTTTCTGATTCCTCCCACTTTAAAAAAAATTATTCTTTAATTCATTTTTTAATTTAACAAGCAGTTTTTGAGCACATATTATGTGCTTACCACTTACTGTAAATTTATCTTTCCAAACTAATCTAACCAGGCACGGGGATACAAATGTCGAAGAAGTGATGGATTATCTACATAACACAGAATGAATAATTTCTGGTGTCAATCTCAGTAGAACAGCAAAGCTGAAGCCACTACTAATTATTCCCTAAATTCACATTCCTTTTTTGTAGGCTTCTCTTGGCCATTGCTATCCTCATGACTTGAGTTCATCTGAGAAATTGTCTTTGTACCCTAGGTGAAAAGCTCTTGTACTGGCCCCGCCCTGCCCTTGCAGCTTGATCCAACAACAGTCTTTAACTCCTTTGCCCTCCTCCATATATTCACCAGCCCAAGAGTTTCACATCTCTAGTTTCTTCTACCTGGACTGCTTCAAACCCCAACTCTACCCTTCCCTAGTTAGGTTTAGTGGTTCTCAGACTTTTGTAATTTAAAATCTATAAAATTCCAAGAAAAATAGAGTGGGGTGTGTATACTGAATTGGGATTACCAACCTTTTATTTGGTAAAGTAAGGACATTAAAAACTAACAAAATAACTATCATATACTACCATTGTAATTTCATTGAAAAAAAAAACCACTACCTCAAAAAAAGTAGAAAAGACATAATCTAGAAATAAAATAAGATTATTTAAATTAAACTAATTTAACCTAATAAAAACTCACTACATTGTCCTTAATTTTTCTGACCACTTGTCACAACCACCACTGGTCTGACAAGCTACCATCCTACCATCTCCTATCTGAATTATCACAATAGTGTCTTAACTGCTCTTTGTTTCACTTGATCCTTCAATCTCTTCTCTTCAATTCCTTCTCAATCCATTGGCCAAAGGATTCTCTTCAATAGAAATTGGTTCAAAAGTCTCTACTGACTCCCTACACTGAAAGCCAAAGTACATACAATAACTTATAAGAAACTTTATGATCTGGAGGTCCTGCCACTTATGTTTCTAAACTAGTGCTGTCCCACAGAAATATAATGTGAGCCATGTACATAATTTTAATTTTTCTAGTAGCCACATTAAAAAGATAAATAAAATATACTGGTAAATTAAATTTTAACCTAATACATCCAAATTATTATTTCAACATGTAATCTATATAAAAATTAATGATATTCTACATTCTTTTCTTCATGCTAAGTCTTTGAAATTCAGTGGGTATTTCCACCTACAGTATATTTCAATTCAGACAAATGCTCAAGGAGCTTTGGCTACTACCTACTATCGTTATTGGACAGCACAGAGCCGGATGTTTCTTGTACTCCTCTCCCTACCCTTGCTCTGTGCGAGGCTTTGCATTTGCTGATCCTTCTCCACAGACAGATGTGCAGGGTTCACCGTACTCTTAGCATCTTCTGATCTTGACTTAACTGTCTCCATCTCAGTCAGGCCTTCCTTGGCCACCTGTGCAAGATCAACACTCTCACTGCTGCCCCACTTCCCACCCCCGTACACAGCCCTTATCCCTTTAATGTTTCTTTTTCTTTATACTTGACACCATCTAACAATTATAAATTTTATTATACAGTGTGTCTTGTTTATTGTCCCTAGTTCATAAGGCTCATGTTTTCTTCACTGCTGTATCCTCAGTTCTGCATTAGAACGGTCCTCTGCAGATAGTAGGTGCTCAATAAATATTTGTTGGATAAATGTACTTCTCTCCAGATCAGAGAAAATTTTGTACAAACCAGCACTGAGCATTGGAAGTCATTAACCTAACTCTTACACATCTTTGAATTTTAGCTTAAACTGCATTTTGTCAAGGAGTAATAACACTAAGACTCTAGGAGTGTTTACCATGTGCCAGACAATGTGCTAAATGCTTTGCATACATTCTCTCATATCATCCTCCCAGCCTTCTGAGGTAGGTACTGTTATTTTATCCATTTTGCAGAAAAGGAACTAAAACTCCAGAAAGTTGAGCAAGTTACCCAATTGAGAAGTGGAGAGCTCAGATGTGTCTGACCACACCACCATGCCAGACCATGACCACGCCTGCCTAGGCTGGGCCTAGTTTGTATCTTTCATTGTTCTTGTCAATACTTAATGTCTATTTTTTTCTACTAAATTGAGGGCATGGGACCCTATCTGCCACCCTGTCTCTAACATCTAGGCAATAGATAATAAGTACTTGTTGATTGCTGTCTCAATCAACCACTTGCTGGGTTAGCTCTCATTTAACTTCACATCCTTTGAATTCTTGTTTACAATACTGGATGTCAACTAGTGTGTAATGGATGGGTTTCAGGCCATCAGATGCCTTCCAGAAACCCTTTTGTTCATCTATCAAAGGCCAAATAAAAGATTAGATCCTAGGTCCTCTTCCCTTCCCTAAGCTCATACCTACAACTGTCCTGAGTAAAAGATTACAGTAAAGGTCTTTTTCTTTTTCTTTTTTGTTGTTACTAAAAGATGGTTTTTAAAAATTACTTTTAGCAATAACTATGGCAGAGTAACATTGCTTTTTGTTTGGTGTAATCTATTAAACCACTTATCTCAGTAACTGCAAGTAAGACTTTTTCTTAATAGGTACACACCTCTTACTCTTTTATTATACCAGCTAAAACGATTACTTTTTCCATATAATTAAGGCAGAGGGATCAGTGAAATCAGGTTCAGGAGGAGATCACAAATTATTTTCAGAGCAAAAGTGAGGATGAATTTATAATGTCAAATTAGTGATGGGCAACAACTGGGAATCTTATATCCTCTAGGTCTGTTCATCGTGTGATCACAAACATATTAATAAATTCATGCCCCCCCCCCCCCCCCCCCCCAAAAGGGAAAAAAAAATTTTTTTTTCCC
>NW_007726624.1:50222-52675 GCF_000696425.1 Galeopterus variegatus | reverse complement strand
TCCCCCCCCCCCCCCCCCATCTGCAAAATGGCAACAGAAATTTTTTTCTACCGACTTTACAGAGATGCTGCAAGGGGTGGTTGCCGGCAAAATGCTGACATGTCCACAGATTAAAGGTACCAGGAAGTAAAACACAGTAAACGCTATTACCTTATTTATATCCCAGAGAACCAGTTTGCATTTAAGTTTGGCAAATTCATAGGCAGTCAGTCTCCCGATTCCATGTCCAGCTCCCGTAATCAGGACGATTTCTCCGGTGACTGATTTTCTCTTCTTAGGAATAAAAAGCTTCACCAAAGACTCTAAAGAGAAGAGTATTAGTAAGGACAGAAGCAGGAGGCCGTCTAGCAGGAATTTCATTCTTTTTGTTGCTGCCAGCTTTTGGTGTGTTTTCTACCAATCACTCAAACTGCTTTTAAAGGGTTATTCGATCAAACACCAGACAGAGTACAAGCCAGGGCGAGGAAGGGTTCCTCTATAGAAGAGAAACAAACAACTCTGAAACCGTTCCTTCCGCGGGGCTGGGCTTTGCCAGGTCTTTCTTAATTGGCTCGGGCTGCAGTGAGGAGGCTGCTCGCTCGGAATTCAGGGAGGGACAAAGTCCAGGGCAGTGCGAGCTTCCTCCTCCTGCGTCGTGCAGCCTCTGCGAGGTGTGCGGCCACGACAGCCTTTCACCTACTTTCTCCCGGTCTCGGGAGCCGACCTTGGAGGGTTATTTGCACGCCTGATTTCCCAAATTTGATAAATTCCCTTCTCGTACAAGGGTAACTGACAGTGTCCGTTGTCCAGATGCTTCTTTGAAAGTTGACGGTTGCCGATCACTAGATAACAGAGACAAATGTAGATTCCTATCTTACAGAATCCTGGAAAGGTCCATTGTTCTGCTTCTGGCTGAAAAATGACGCTGAAACACAGTTTACTTTGAACTAAGCACGATTTCTGGAGGACAGAGGAGATTTTGTATTTTCAAGAACAGCGATAATCCAGCTCCAGGAAAAAGTTAAAGGGAAGAGCATATTTGGATAACCAATTTTCACTTGGCTTATTAGAATCTGGAAAAATATATTACACTTGAGTAATTGTGTCTTTATCTAGGGTAATAAATCACTGCCTCCAGAATGAATAATAAAATAGAAAGAAAATCACTTCGCCTAACAATTTGTTTTAGTAGCCCATATATGTGGGTATTTAACATATGTTAACTGGTTATTTAAAAAAATATATATATATATCCTGGAGATTGGTTACTGTAAGAAAAAACCTAACTAGGGCTTTTGAGCAGTAAGATCTTAATAATGGTCTGTTATATGCGTTTTTTTCCTTACCGGAATTGAATGTGGGCTTTGTGCAAGACACTCCAGTGCTTGGGAAAAGACTTTTGCCATATGGGTGATGAATGGTCAACCTTTTTATTTGAGAGTTAGAAAGATCACAAAAAAATGAAGTTCAGAAATTGTTCATACTCACTTCTCCCTCTTAAGCACCCCTACATTGTTACAGAGAATGAAGGGATAGTGACGGTCCCACAAAAGTAGGAGGTCACTGTGGAGTTCTTTTAATTCTGAATATCAGCAGCAACTTTTTTTGTATAGCCCCTAAATTCAAGTTTGCAAAAGCACAAACAATTGTACAGAAAGTTTACAGTTTCCAAAGTTTTTTTTCTCCACATGTATCACTTAATTTTCAAATGCCTCCTAGGAAGTAGAGAAGAAAAATATTTACATCCCTATTTTGTAAATGAATAAATCAGTTAGATTGACTTTTTAAAGTTTCCACAGTGAATTTAAAACACCCCTGGGGCTAGACACATGTTCAGTGTTTGTCAAACTTTTTTGCCCAACATCTACAGGAAGAAATCATATTTTACATGGTGACCTAGTATATGTGTGTGTGTATGTGTTAGCTTTCACATATGGTGATGTTCATATATATTGAGGCTCTGGCTCTGCTATTTCCTATTCTATCCTACTTAAAAAATTGGATTAAAAAAACTAGTAGTCTTAACCTGTTAAGCTGACCAATGTTTCATTGGTCTAGGGAAAGAACCTAGCATTTGGACTCAGTCATACCAGAATCCCATACATGTGACTTCCCCTCCCTGAGCACCTGTTTCCTAATTTGTAAAACTGGGATATTACTTATACCCTACAGGATTCTTGTCAAAGTCCAAATAAGTTAACAAAAAACACAGTGCTTTATCAACTATTCAACTCTATGTAAATTATAATTAACATTAATATAATGTGAGTGATGTGAATGGTCTGGTGAATGATGGTTATAACATGAATGGTTCTGTGAATGATGATTAGCTTCAAATCTGACACAGGGCTAAAGTAAGTGATTTTATATATTTGTGGTTTTTAAAAGTAGCTTTCATTGATAGAGTTTAAAATATTTTATACATGGAGCATCTTAACTTCATGCTGCTATCCCAGCTGTCGAAGTGGTATTAA
>NW_007726624.1:33631-49763 GCF_000696425.1 Galeopterus variegatus | reverse complement strand
CATGAATGGTTCTGTGAATGATGATTAGCTTTAAATCTGACACAGGGCTAAAGTAAGTGATTTTATATATTTGTGGTTTTTAAAAGTAGCTTTCATTGATAGAATTTAAAATATTTTATACATGGAGCATCTTAACTTCATGCTGCCATCCCAGCTGTCGAAGTGGTATTAAAAAAAAAAAAGAAAGGTGAAGTTAAGGGGTCTTTCATCAATGTCTTGAGCACTCACCATGGCTAGGCTTTATGCTAAGTGCATCACATTCATACAACATTTCATTTTATCCTCTCAATAACCTTAAGCAGTAGGTTCAATTAAAAATCTCTATTATACTAATGAAGAAATAAAGGATTAAGAGAAATTAAGCAAACTGCCCAGGCCATAGTATAAATGGTAGAGTTGAATTTAAACCTAGACCATTGTCACTATGCTATTGCCTTATTTCTTCAGGCAAAAAAGAAAAGCTAACCCAGTTCTAAATAACTAGATAAATTCAAAAGGATAAAAACTCCTAATATTAAATCACAACATTCATAACACCTCCGTCTTCTACCATTAGGTGATGGAAATACCTCATTAGCAGACGATAGATTGCAGTTGTTAAAACAATGAGTTTGAATTCCTACCAAGTTTTATTAGCTGTATGATATCTGGTTAATTACTTCACCTCTCCTGAGGTCTCAGTTACCTCATCTATAAAATGGATATAATAGCAGCTTGGTTGCTGTGAAGTGTAAATGAGATAAATACAAACACAGAGTTAATACATGACAGTTAAAACACAAGAGTAAATGAGATATATAAAAAGCACATCTTGCACACAAACATCTTGCACACAAATATATGTAATGAATGATAGCTTTTACTATATTTTAGCCAGTAATAAGTCTATGTTCTCAAGGCTGGCTCTGCGGTATCCTAGTGGATTTAGACTGATAGGCCACCACACTTAGCAATTACCTAGACCAGTGAAGAATGGTCACGTTTCCTCTAAAGAATGCTGAGGAAGATCTCACTCAGAAATGATTGCCGGACTGTGCTAAAGTAGGCTCTTCCAGTAGTTTTCTTGTCATCTTGGGATAGAAGCCTTCACAGTTAGCTCTGAAATCTAAATGTTAAAGGTGGAGAGAGTTACATGTTAGCTTGTGCAACCAAATCTTTTTTTTTTTCTTTTTTAAGCAATGAATCTATGAATTCAAAGTAATTAATTTATCTGGTTTAAAAATGGTTCAACAGGGCAAGTGATAAAAAGGCACAGTCTTTAGCTGACTCTTACCCTTGTCCAACTCTTTAACCGCTTATGAACCATTTAGCTATTGACTTCCATGCGTCTAATAAAGGTTTACAGAGTTACTTCTTGATTCATCAATTGTAGACATTATTAATTGATTTTCTCTTATGAAAGTTGAGGATGTAGCTCACTTCTCCCCTAACTCCCTTCTCCCTATCTTCCCAGTATAATTACATCACCATCTTTACTACTTCTATTTGGTTTTATTTGTAACTTTAGAGAAAATATACTTTTTATGTCTTGTTCCAGCAACTATAGGCTGCTATTTTTGACTTCCCAATTTGTGAGAGGAGGGTATGCCCCATTCCTTTCCTTGGTGGTCCATTTCTACCTCCCTGTATATCTACTTTCATGTAGTCAGGACTGATAGTTTCTATTTTATAGCTGTAACCTTTTCTGTGCTTAGTCTATTGGTTGATTTTGAAAGTGGAAAGTCAGCAAATTATATTTTTGCTAGATACTGGCCTTTCTCAATATGATGCTGCTTATTGGACTGCCTGGGATGGAGTGGGCAAGAAGAAATTGTGTCATCTCGAAACTGTTAATACTGGCCTTTATGCAGTTGAAGACAGCATAGTGTTAAAGAAAAAACTCTGAGGTTAGGTTAGAATTCTGGCTCTATCACTTTCTAGTTTGAATTTGGATAAACCATTTAAAGTCTTTGTGCCTTGGTTTCCTTATCTATAAAATAAGGATATTAATATAGTAGCACATTGTAAGTGCTGTATAAATCTTGAAAAAAAATTCTTTGGGAAAAATGAAGAAACATTAGAAATATGTTATTATTTTTGTTTTTTTTAAAAGCACTATTATAAACATTGTGTCTGCTAACATTCATCACAGTTACATACAGTTATTCTACATTGTTGTCTTAAGGGGATATGATTGAGTATTCTAGGACATGAATGTTTTTGTGTAAGATAGAAACTCACCTTTAGCACTATGGCTCTGGCATAAGTAATCCTCAATCTCAAACCCCCTTGAAGAGTTGTACAAATATTATAAAATACTAGGACAGATTGCTTCCCCTTTCAATTCCTTCCCTTTCACAACCAAGGATAGCTCTGTAGACATTGTGACTATTGTGATGATCATGGAGATGTGTCATCCAGATGCCCTGTCCAGCTAGAGTGTGCTCTTGGCAGGTAGGCTTCAGTTGGCAACCCCTTCAGGATTATTTCAGCTGCACAGAGCTGCCACACCTAAAGAAACTGGAAAAGCAATCCTTTGGATGTAGAGCAAAGGCATAGATAGTGAGAAAGGAGATAATATTCTGAAGACGTTCAAGATAAAGATGGCATGAAACTCTAAAATATGCGACAACAGAATTCCTTATCATATGTTAGAACAATGAATGCCTTTAGAAACTCATCGAAAAGGACAATCTGGAGATGGCCAAAGCACATAAAATTATTCTCATGAGATATTCTGTGCTATTGTCCTTTGTACTTCCTGGAACATTTAACAGCTATTGTTAGATTGTGATTTAAGAGACCTAAATCCAAGAGTTCCCACTTTTCTCTACTTAGAATTGAACAAAAGAGGGCTGACCCCGTGGCTCACTCGGGAGAGCGGCACTGGGAGCGCCGAGGCTGCGGGTTGGGATCCTATATAGGGATGGCTGGTGCGCTCACTGGCTAAGCGTGGTGCGGGTGACACCAAGCCAAGGGTTATGATCCCCTTACTGATCACACACACGCACACAAATATATAGTGTAATTTTCTCTAATAATTTATTTTATACCACATTATCGCATTTTGCAGCCTATGGTAAATGAAGCAAAGGTCCTTGTTACATACTACACTGCAATATCAAAGTGTCCTACTTGAAGGTAGGCAAAGATCCATTTAGAAATTATCTTAGGTGGGCCGGCCCAGTGGCGCACTGGAGAGTGCACCGCTTGGGAGCATGGCAGCGCTCCCGCCGAGGGTTCGGATCCCATGTGGAGACCGGTTCCCACTCACTGGCTGAGTGCGGTGCGGGCGCAACACCGAGGGTTGCGACCCCATTACCGGTCAGTAAAAAAGACAAAAAGGAAAAAAGAAAGAAATTATCTTAGGTAGTTTAATTAATATATTTAATTCAATAATTCATTTATTAAAAAAGCAAAGAATTTTATGAAATCTTTTGGTTTAATTTAAAAAATTAACTTTTGATTTAAACATAAAAATCAGACTTTATCCATAAAAAGAAAACGGACCTTCCCCAAAACAATGAAAGAAAATGCCATTATTATATTGTGGAAAGGCTGAAAGGAATTCTTCCTCTTCTTTATTCCCCCAATAAACTCTTTTAGTGTCTTTATTCCTCCTAATAAAATACCTTTAAGAAACTGCTATCAATTCTATTTGACCCACTTCAACAAATGTTATTACATATTCTATGTGCAAGGCACTACGAGGGATATAAAGTAGAGAAAAAGATAGCTTTAGGAGCCTGCAATCTAAAAGTGAGGACTAACCAATAAGTTACCTTGAAAAAAAGAAAACCAAAATATTTGAATAGAAACTAAAACAATGGGTGGGGAGGGAGGAGATTAATTCCAATGGCTAGTGTTAGGAATGTCTTACTGGAGGACTGGATTTGAGTTGTGTCCTGAGGGTAAGTAGGACTCTAAAATGCAGGGCATTTCAAACCTGCTTTTAAATCCATGCAGGAGAAAAAGAATAAATGGTGGTCCATGTAAGTGGTGGCTTCATTTTTAAATAGTGCATTACGTTTTGTTTAAGATCATTAAACTCTTAAATCCATTCAATATTATTAGGGTTACTTGCTTCATGTGCAACGAAGCCAACTAAAGGAATTCTGCCCAACTGGCATTTTAAAAATTGTGTCATTATCTATTAGTAAGTCAGGAAATCAAGTATGTTGTGAAATCAATTTGGAGGAAAATTGTGAAATCACCCTAGCATTTTGAAAAATAAAATATATTTATAGAATATTTATAGAAAATATCATAGGATATTGCTCTGGGTAAGTATTCTGGTAAAACTTTTATTTCATTTTATATAGGTAGATGGAGAGTGGAAGGCTGTGCATGTGTGTGCGTGTGTGTGTGTGTATACACCTATTCGTATTGGTTACTTGAGAGGCAACAAAGTGGCGTTGAGAATAGACCCTGGAGCCAGACTGCCTGAGGTTGAATCCTGGTTCAACTAATTACTATTTGTGATCTTGAGCAAGTTATGTAGCTATTTGGTTTCAGTTTCCTCCTCTGTAAAAGAAAGAAAATTATAGTATTTGTTTTATTGTGGTTATTAAGAAGATTAAATGAGATAGCATTTATAAAATGGTCAGAATAGGGCTTGGTACATGGTAAACTGTGCACATGTGACCAAGAGTCACAAGCAAACATATTTTGAAAGCCACAGTTCCAGTCAAATCTGAATTAATCTCAATACTTTAGAATTTGAGAGGAATCACTTGATCATTTATCGATAAACATTTAGGTTGAAGGCATAGTCGGTGATATATTCTTGACTTTTTAATTTCCCTTTGAGAGGAGTAATAATTTCATTATTGAATAAATGAAAGAAGAAAGACACTTCTGAGGAAAGGAAAATAAAATCCTCAATTTACAAAGCAAGGACAGTGCAGGGAGGTTAAGTAACTTGCCCAGCATGATGCTGACAACAAATGGTAGGGCTTATAGTTCACATACCATAAAATGTACCCACGAAAAGTGTACAATTTAATGGTTTTCTGAATATTCACAGAGTTGTACAACTATTATCACAAATCAATTTTAGAATGCAAATCAATTTTCATCATCTCAAAAAGAAACCTCATATCCATTAGCAATCATTCCCCATTGTCTTGCATCCCCACTTCTGTCTGTATAGATTTGCCTGTAGTGAACGTTTCATATAAATGACGTCACACAATATGTGGTCTTTTGTGACTGCCTCCTTTCACTTAGCATGATGTTTACAAGGCTCATCCATGTCATGGTATGTATTAGTACTTCATTTCTTTTTATTACCAAATAATATTCCATTGTGTAGATATAACACATTTTGTATAGATATACATTGTATAATATTCCATTGTATAGATATACCATGGTTTATCCATTCTTTGATGGACATGTGGGTAGTTTCTACATTTTGGCTCTTATTGATAATGCTACTATGAACATTTGTGTACAAATACTTGTGTGAACATGTGTTTTCTATTCTCTTGGGCCATACCTAGGAGTAGAATTTTGGGTCATCTGGTACCTCCATGTTTAACTTTTTGAGGAACTGACAAACTGTTTTATGCAATGGCTGCACTATATTACATTACCACCAGCAATTATGAGGGCTCCAGTTTCTCCCCAGCCTCACCAACACTTGTTATTTTCTGTCTTTAAAAATTGGGTCAGCTTTAGCTCAAGTGGTTACTTCCTCTCACCAGAACTCCACCTGAAAAATTATTATTATATTTGTCCTACTGGGTATGAAGTAGTACCTCATTGTGGTTTTGATTTGCATTTCCCTAATGACAAATGATGTTGAGCATCTTTTCATGTGCTATTTGCCATTTTTATATCTTCTTTGAGAAATGTTGATTCAAGTTCTTTGCCCACTTTTTAAATTGGGTGAATTGTCTTTGAGTTGTTGAGCTGTCAGAATTCTTTATATATTCTGGATACTAGATCCTTATCAGATATATGCTTTGCAAATAGTTTCTCCCATTCTGTAGGTTATCTTTTTACTGTCTTGAAAGTGTCCTTTAATGCACAAAAGTTTTTAATTTTGATGAAGTCGAATTTGTCTATTTCTTCTTTTGATGTTGTGCTTTTGCTGTTGTATCTAAGAAAGAGTTGCCTAATCCAATACATGTTGGAGTGAGCAGGACTGAAGCCATGTTGAGACCTAAAACTTCCTGGGCTGTAGACAAATTTTTTAAAGACACGGTTTTTTTCTGAGCATGCGTTTCTCTGAGTTAACTCTTTTCCCTTGGTTATTTGATATTTTGAACCTTGGTTATGGGGCAAGATGACATAATTTACATAAATGTAAAGTTGTTTTCCAGTCAGTCGTTTTCTTGCAGACTTGCAATGAGATGTGTACTGTCTAGACTCTGAGAAGCAAAGGAAGACATCAGTAAAGCTATGCTGATTCCACCCTTCCAGCAGGACCCTAAGATAACACCAAGGAGGGGAACAGAAAGCAGATGGAGTCTTGGCAAGACCTTGCACCCAGCTCCTTGCACAGAGTCCCCATAGTTCACATCCTCCTCCTTCCTGCTTTTCACTTCTCATGTTCCATTCCCTCAATCTTCTCTTTACAAATGCCTCAGTAAATCTGAGTCAAGGAGATGGCTTTAGTCTGGCCATTCTCCTTCAGGTTTACCAGAGAGACGGGCTAGCCTAACATCTCTCCTCAGGTCACTGGTATTCCCCAATAAAAAGTGACTTCCATTTTTACCAACGATTTGACTTTTAAGTTGTTTGTGTTTGTTAGGGGGCAGGCAGCCAAACTGGGGTTCAGTAACAAGATTTTGACAAATCTAAGCCAGGAGCTGAATTCTCTGGGGTAACAGATTTTGGCAAGCCATGCTGGGGTTTTTGTTTGGGGCAGGCAGCTGGACTTGGGCCTGGTAACACATAGGCAGAAAGATTTATGCCTATGTTTTCTTCAAACAGTTTTATGGGTTTAGCTCTTACATTTAGCTTGTTGTTCCATTCTGAGTTAGTGTTTTGTATACAGTGTGAGGTAGGGGTCCAAATTCATTCTTTCACATGTGGATATTCAGTTGTCTCAGCACCACTTGTTGAAAAAACTATACTTTCCCCATTGAATTGTTTTGCTAAACTTGTCAAAAATTATTGACCATACATGTGTAGGTTTATTTCTGGACTCTCAATTCTAGCATTGATTTATACATCTATTCTTATGCCAGTACTACACTTATAACTGTAGGTTTATAGTAAATTTTGAAATCCAGAAATGTAAGTTCTCCAACTTATATTTGGCTATTGTTTGGCTATTCAGAGATGCTTGCACTTCCATATGAATTTTAGGGTCAGCTTGTTTGTTTCCACAAAAATGGCAACTGGAATATTCAAAAGGATTGTGTTGTATTTGTAGATAAATTCAACAGTATTGCCATTTTAACAATATTAACTCTTCTGATCAATGAACACGAAGTGTCTTTCCATTTATTTAGGTCTTCTTTAATTTTTTTCAACAATGTTTTGTAGTTTCCAGAAATGTAAGTCTTGCACTTCTTTTGTTAAATTTATTCTTAATCATTTTATTCTTTTGAGGCTATTGCAAATGAAATTTTCTTAATTTCATTTTCAGATTGTCATTGCTAGTGTATAGAAATAGAAGTGATTTTTTAAACATTGATCTTATATCCTGCAACCTTAATGTACTTGTTTATTAGTTCTAATTTTTTTCAGTGGATTTGTTAGAATTTTCTATATACAAGAACATGTCATCCATAAGTAGAGATAGTTTTGCTTCTTTCTTTCCAATCTGGTTGTCTTTTATGTCTTTTTCTTGCCTAATTGCCCTGGCCAGAACCTCCAGTACAATGCTTATTAGAAGTGACAAGTGGTGAGTAAAGAAAACAAATACAGAGCTATGTTCCTGATTTTAGGGGGAAAGTATTTAGTCTTTCATCATTAAGTATGATGTCAGCTGGGGATTTTTCATAGATGCTCTTTATCAGGTTGAGGAAGTTCTGATCTATCCCTAGTTTGTTGAGATTTTTAAAAAATTAAAACACTTATTTATTTATTTAGCATAAAGGGGTGTTGGATTTTGTCAAATACTTTTTCTGTATCTATTGTGATGATTAAGTGGGTTTTTAAAATTCCATTAATATGGTATATTACATTAGTTGACTTTCATATGGTAAGCCAACCTTTCATTGCTGGGATAAATCCCATTTGATCATAGTGTATAATCCTTTTTGCACATTGCTAAATTCAGATTGCTACTATTTTGTTGAGGATTTTTGTGTCTCTACATGTAAAAAATATTGGTTTGTAGTTTTCTTGTAATGTCTTAGAGTAATACTGGTCTCATAAAATGTGTTAGATAGAGTTCTCTTTTCTATTTTTTTTGGAAGAATTTGTAAAGAATTAATATTAATTCTTTTAGTGTTTGGTAGAATTCACCAGGGAAGCCATATGGGCCTGGGTTTTGATTTGTGAGCAGTTTTTGAATATTAATTCAATCTCTTTAGTTGTTTTAAGTCTGTTCAAAGGTTTTTAATTTCTTCTTGAGGTAGTGAGTGGGAAAAACACACTCAGTTCATCCCTCTGTACTCTCACAACATGCTCTGACACCAGATATGTGTCAGAAACAAGCAATCAATTCTGCCATGAACACCAGCTGGGTGTCTTCTAATTCAATTCAATTCAATTTCAACACTGTCTACCTGGAGATAGTGTCAGATCCCACAGGTTGAGGGCTCTGCCCCAGAATGTCCACCACTTCAGATGCCAGTCACAATCCCAGGCCACTGAACTTCTGATTGACCAGCTATAAATCGGTGTGCCCATGCCCCCCTCTACCCTCTTTTGTCTCAATTAATTTGCTTGAGCAGCTCACACAGGTCGGAGAAACACTAATATTTTCAGGTTTATTATAAAGGATATTTTAAAAGATACAAATAAACAGCCAGATGAAGAGATACATAGGACATGGTCTGGATGGGTCCCAAGTGCAAGAACTTCTGTTCCTATGGTGTTGAGGTGCACCACCCTCCCAGCATGCAGGTGAGTTCAGCTGTCCAGAAACTCCCTGAACCCTGTGTTCTTGGGTTTTTATGGAAGCTTAATTACGTAGACATGATTAGAAACATGGACAACTGTGTAGAAATGTTATTGGACAAAAAGGGAATGCTCTAACACTAACAGACTGGGTGGGGAAACCCAGCAAGGCCTGTTTATTCAGTTTCTTCTTGGCCCCTTTATGCAACATTCCTTCCTTCCAGGTATGGGGCAGGACCCCTCCTGAAATGGGGGTCTTATCACCTATAATCAGACAAGGTAGGTCAGAGAATTTCTTTATGGCCAGCTCCTAGACAGAAAGGTGAGGAAGATTAGAGTCCTGCCTTGGGGAGCCAGGAACTGTGGACAAAACCAACATACTTGTGTATATATATCATAATATCACAGTTAATTTTGGTAGTTTGTATCTTTCTTGAAATTTTGTCTACAGAGCTATTCTCTTTCTCTATTTTATCTACAATACCATGTCTTTTTGCAGGCAAAGACCAAATTCTCTTTCTACTACATTATGTAGTCTCAAGCTATTGTTCTTCTTTAAAAGACATCTTTGTTCTTTGTTTCTGAAGCATTTAAAGGAAGCTAAGTGTCATTTTCTGTATTGCCTATGAATCTATTAACACTATTAGCCAAATTTTATGTGAATGTTTTAATTTTTTCTTTTTGGATATTATCCTATGCTGTTTCACATCAAAGCAATTGATATTTCTGAGCAACTTCTCTGTGCCAGACACAAATTTTTTGTGCTACGGACTTCACCATTTTTAACTTCTTCACTGAATCCTCTTCACTTCCACTTCAATTCAATTTAGCAAGCATTTATTGAGTTTCTGTATGTGCCAGTAGCTGTGCAAAGTGACATGTATGGAAATATTAATATTTGGGAGAAATAAATAGTCCAGTGGGTGAAACACATATGCAAAATGAAGAATGCTGAACAGTGTGAAAAGTACCGTGAGAGATAAAGACTAAGTTCAATGCAGGCTCAAAGAAAGGAGCAGTAACTTCCCCCTTTGAAGGTTGGGGAATGCTTCACAGACAAACTTAAGTAGAAGTTCACCAGATTAATGGGCAGGAAGAGAAGGAACATGGCAGGTGGCACAGTGTGTGCAAAGAGAAGATGGTATGAGATGGCATGTTCTGGTGTATTAGTCCATTTCTATTGCTTATAACAAAATTCCTGGAACTGGGTAATTTGTAAAGGAACAATATTTATTGCTTACAGTTTCAGAGGCTGGGAAGTCCAAAGTCCAGGGAACACATCTGATGAGGTGACACTACAGCAATGCAGGGTTTCACATGGCGAGAACGGCAGGGCAGAGAGAGAGCTAATTTCTCACTCTTTCTCCTTTAAAAGAGCATGGTCCTCACAATCTAAAAACCTCTTCAAGGTCCCACCTTTCAATTACCATAATAGGATTTCTTGCTCTCTTAACACTGTCACTGTGGAGATTACATTTTGGGGGGACATTCAATCCACTGCATTCCATCCCTTGCTCCCCAAAGCTCATGTCATTTTCACATACAAGCACATTCATTCCATCCCCGAAGTCTTAACTTGTTTCAACTCAAAAGTTCAAAGTTCAAAGTCCCATCTGTGAAATCAAAACAAGTTATCTACTTCCAAGATACAATGATGGGACAAATGTAGGGTAGGGTATGTATTCCAGTTCAAAAAGCGAGAAATAGGCCAAAAGAAAGGGGTAACAAGTCCTAAACAAGACCAAAACCCAGCAGGGTAGGTATTAAATATCAAAGCTGGTGAATCTTGTATCTTGACTCCATGTTCGATGTCCTCTGCATGCTGGTGCAGGAATTGCCTTCCCCCTCCCCCCCCGCAGCCCCACTCCTATGGCTTTCCTTGTCTCTGGACATGCTTTAATTCTCCCAGGCTGGCATTGTATGGTGGTAGCTCTACAGTTCTGGAGTTTCCATGGTGGTCCCACTCTTGTGACTCCAGTAGACATGGTGCTGGTGGGTGTTCTCTGCTGCAATACTGACCCCACATTTCTGCTCAGTGTTGCTTCAGTGGAGGCTGTATGTGGTGACTCTACCCCTGTGACAAATATCTTCCTGGGTCCCCAGGCTTTTCCATACATCCTTTGAAATCTGGATGGCACAGCTCTGGTATTCTGTAAGCCTGCAGACTTAATACCAGGAGGACACTGCCAAGGCTCCCAGCTTGTTTCTACTGAAGCTGTGGGTCCAGTCACACCTAGGACCAATTTAGCCATAGCTGGAGCAACTGGGGTGCAGGGAACAGCATTCTGAGATGATGCAGGGCAGCAACAACCTGAGTCTGTCCCTGGGAACAATTTGGTCCTCCTAGGCCTCTGTGATGGGAGGCCTGTGATCAGAGGAGAGGCCTGGAAGACTTGTGAAATTCCTTCAGGGTCTTTCTCCCATTGTCTTGGCTATTAGTGCCAGTCCTTCTGCTGCACCCTTGAATTTTTCTCCTGGAAATGCTCTCTCATTCTCTACCACAGGGCCAGGCTGAGAATTCTCCAATTTTTTGCCCTCCGCTTTCTTTTGACTTATGAATTTAAGCTTTACATCATACCTTTTCTGCCATAAATCAGCATAAGCTGTTGCAAGTAGTCATGCAGTTTCCTGAATGCTTAGCTGCTTAGAAATTTCTTTCACCAAATACCCTAGTTCAGCACCCTTAAGTTCCACACTCATAAAACTTTTGGGCATGAACAGAATGCAGCCAAGTTCCTTGCAAGTTCATAACAAGAGTGATCATTGCCCCAGTTTCCAATAAACTCCATCTCATTTATATCTAAGACCTTCTCAGAATGGACTTTACTGTCTATAGTCTTTTTGTCATTTCTTTCTTTCTTTCTTTTTTTTTTTACTGTCCATATTTCTATCAGCATTTTGGTCACCATGACTTAACCAGTCTCTAATACATTCTAAACTCTCCTCACCAACATCTAGGTTTTCCTTGCCGGTTCCTCCAAATTCTTACAGCTTCTGCCCATTACCTAGTTCCAAAACTGCTTCCACATTTTCAAGTATTTGTTATAAGCAACACCCCACTACTCTGATACCAATTTTCTGTATTAGTCTATTTCTATTGCTTACAACAAAATCCCTGGAACTAGGTAATTTGTAAGAAAATGAAATTTATTGCTTACAGTTTTGGAGGCTGGCAAGTACAAAGTCCAAGGAACACATATGGCAAGGTGACTCTACAGCAATGTAGGATTTCACATGGCAAGAATGGTAGGGCAGAGAGAGAGCTAACTTCTCACTCCTTTTCCTTTTAAAGCCCTCAGATCCATGCCCATGACCACCATTCAACCATCAATGGATTAATCCATTTCCTTGGACATGGTCCTCACAATCTAATCATCTCTTCAAGGTCCCACCTTTCAATTACCATAATAGGATATCCCACTCTCTTAACACTGTCACAGTGGGGATTAAATTTTGGGGGGACACTCAATCCATAGCATCTGAGCACTGTAAAATTCCAAGGGGTAGAGAGAGGAGATATGGCTGAAGAGGTGAATTGGAGGTAGGTCTGTAGGGCTTTTTATATTACAGACTAGAATATGATGTCATCCAGTTGGAGAAGAGGAGTCCTGATACATTTGTAATTAGTAGGATGATGTGATTGAATCCTTCATCCATTCGTCTAACAAATTTTTCCTATGTGCCAATGATTATGGTAGTCCTGGGTTTGGTGTGGCAGTGTGGCATAGTAGCAGAAGTTAAGAGCACGAATTCTGGAGCCAAGTTTCTAGGGTTTTTATCCTGGCCCCATTTGTTACTAGCTCTACTATCTAGGACAAGTTACTTAACCCTTTGTACCTCATTTTCCTCACCTAAAAAAACACTTAGAGTTTGCTATTGTTGTTATTGTTACAATGTTGAGTAAAATCACTATCTCTGTGAATCTTACAGCCTAGAGGAAGGCAGAAAATGAGGTAATAATCCAAATGAATATACTTGTAGAATTACAAATTTGCTATTATAAAAATTCTGTGAAAGAGTCAAAGGGATGCTCTATCAGAGAGTAACAGTGAGGTGGAAGAGGATGCTTCTTTGTACAGGGAGGCTGGAAGAGTTGATATTGAAGTCAAAATCAGAAGAATATGTTGAACACTCTCTTCTCTAGACATTTTACCTAAGCCCATAACTTCAATTTCCACCTCTTTGTGAGGAACTCACAGATGTATTGCTCTGGTCTTGACCTTTAGCCTGAACTCCATACGTTTTATTCAACTTTCTGTTGCAGGTTTATATCTTAACTTCTTTCATAATCTCAAACTCAGTATACTTAACCACACTTTTTATCTTTCCCTCAAAGCTAGACCTTTGCCCAAGATAGCTTCATTTCTGTTCTTTGTTCACAAACATGCTCTTCATTACTACATGTGACTTCAGGCAGGTTCCTTGACTTCATCGTGGCTCAGCTTTTTCAACTGTAAGATGGGATAAACACTTTGTGAACATTATCTTATTTAATTCTCATAACCATTTTTTGAGGTAGGAAGGTATTACTATCCTCACTTTGCAAATGAGAAAGCTGAGGTACAGAGAAGTGATTTGTTTAATGTCCTATGGTTCACAATGTGGGAATCTAGGTCTCTCTAATTCCAAGATCATACTCCTGAGTACCGTGCTCCTCTTTTTGGCCACTAAGGTGTCCTTGGATTTGGATGGGCTAGAGACAGGACCCAACTCAAATGGATGTTAGTTGGCTTCACTTAGCCAAGCACCCCTTTTGTCAGTAGACCCTAGAATCTGGGAAAAAAAAAATAACCCCAGCAAAACATAACAATAAACCCCAACCAAACAAGCAAAACACCAACCAACTAATCAACCAATCAACAAATAGGAAAACATAGATGTGATTAACAGATAAACATCTAATCAATGTTAGAGATAATGAACAGGTTTCTCCAGGACTTCTCTAGCCCCACCTGAGAATCTCTGTATTCTAAATCACTTCAAAAAGGTAAAATGATCCAGCTTTTGTCCACTTTTTGATTTTGTGTTTATAGCTTGTGAACACTGTCTAGGTATTCAGGGAGGCCCACACAGGTCTTTTCATTGCACCTTTATTTTACATCTAAGAAATGGTAAGAAAGCCTTCTTGAAATATGGGTTTGAATATAACTTTCCACAATTACATGGCATATGTTTAAATAGTAATTTATCAGAAAATGAATAGTGTATGATACCACTTTATTAAATGAAAACCTGTGATAAACAATTTTATTTTATTTATCACAAGTGGTAAAGCACTCAGACCTCTAATGACGAGATTATCAAATAAATAACAGTATACATTCTCACGTATCACTTTAATCAAGAACCACAATTTTGTTATTATCCATCTCAAAGTTTTTTTTTTTATGACCAGTAAGGCGATTACAACCCTTGGCTGGGTGTCGTCGACACCATGCTCAGCCAGTGAGTGCACCAGCCATCCGTATATAGGATCCGAACCCGCATATAGGATCCAAACCCACTGCCTCAGTGCTACCAGCACCGCACTCTCCTGAGTGAGCCATGGGGCCAGCCCCATCTCAAGGTGTTTTAAAAGAGTATTACATACCTTTGCCTAAACACTCTGATTTAGAAATTATTTGTATTAAAACTAGCTTTAATAAGATTTATAATACATTACTAAATTATGTTTATTAGCATACATCATTTGGGGAAAAAATGATTTTTGATCACATAGCTTGAGAATGACTATTTAACAGATGTAAATGAGTCTGCTTGAATGGCAGAAAGCCAAATGTCAAATAATGACTTCCAGAATCCAGAAAGTCAATGTTTGACATGTAGGAAAAAAACTAGATCTAGGCAGAAAGTATTTATTTCCTATGGTCTAACAAAAATGCATTATTATTTAATCTGTTGTTTTTTTCTTGTCAGAGACAAAAATATTGCTACTTATGGATTGAGATCAAGTGAGTTATAAATGCTATTCACTTGAGTTAAAGACTATAAGGAAAATACCACTCCAGCTTATTTTTCTTTCATATTTTTACATAAGCTCTAAAATTTGTAATATACTAAATAAAGCAGCAACAATAACATACAAGCTATGAAAGAAAATGGACAAACAAGGTCATCTAGTTTAATAAACTACTACTTTATCAAAAGGTTAGTTTTATTGTATGAATACATACTTAATTTACTTCTGTTCTTAGGAGGCCTCAGGTAAAAGAGGGGGAAAATGGAGACAGTTTAATGTAGTGTAGTGTCTTTCAAATATTTTATATCAGGATCCACAGAAAAAAATAATTTTACACTTTAATCCAGTGCACTTGTATAAGTGCAAAGTCCCTGAGGCAGGAAATACGTGGCATGTTTGAGTGAAATACAAGCAGCATTTCAAGTCAGGCTGACCTGATTTCCTGACCCTGCACTTACCAGCCATTAGGTTTAAGACAAAGAATTTAATATTTGTTTCTAGGCTTTAAAATTTTTTTAAATTCATGACCATCATTTTGATTAAAAAATTTTTTAAAAAACTTTATGCTTTCCTTCAATATTATTTGAAATAACTGAACAAAAATTAATTATAATTAATGTTTAAATATATCTCTGAGTATTAATATTAATAATAACATTAAGCATATTAATACTAAATATGCTTTTGTTTCAAATTATACATTGTCCTGCTTATTCCTCCTTAGGGAAGCCTCTGTTTTGCCCTCTGCTCCATTTTAACCCTCATTTGAGAATCACTTATCCAAGCTTCACTAGGTCTCAGAAGTTTCCTCATTTGTGTAAGAGTAACATTAATGTATCTCCTCCCTGTGAAGTGAAAGGAGGTTTATACTTTCTGGCAAGTTTGTTTAAAATTTGTCTTATTTTATAATCACACCTAATGCTGAGGGTACTACAGGATCATATCTTTCCTTTAGTCTCCAGCTTTTTTATTACAATTTTTTTGTAGTGTAAATTATTAAGGAATATTTAAATGTATTTCTTAATAATGGGTCAGTAAATAACATTTGAGTAGTATTTTGGAGGACAACTGAAATTTTACTCCCTAGATTCTTTTAAAATGTATTAGATTTTTTTGGGCCGGCCTGGTGGCGCACTGGATAGTGCGCCGCTTGGGAAGCGCGGCGGCGCT
>NW_007726624.1:4815-33186 GCF_000696425.1 Galeopterus variegatus | reverse complement strand
GTTGCTCCCGCGCCTCGCTCAGCCAGTGAGCGGGAACCGGTCTGTATGTGGGATCCGAACCCTCAGGCGAGAGCGTCGCCTCGCTTCCCAAGTGGTGCACTTATCCAGTGCGCCACCGGGCCGGCCCTAAATGTATTTCTTGATAATGGGCCAGTAAATAACATTTGAGTAGTATTTTGGAGGACAACTGAAATTTTACTCCCTAGATTCTTTTAAAATGTATTAGATTTTTTTTTTTACCTGGAATATTAAACATAATTCAGTGCCTGGTATTTTAAAGGTGATGAAACTAGGAGGCTACTTCAAAAAATTTATGGAAAGATGCATGTTATCTTTTATCCTATTTTTCCACAAACTTTTTGAAGTACCCTTATATATTGACTGAATCAAAGAAAAGAGGATCACGTAGACATAAAAGTTAATAATTTTGGAGAATAATTCAGTCACAGTCATAGGAAGTTTCAAAAAACTTGATCTGTAAGTTCGATGACCAGTTTGGAAATAGCTTATAAGGAAATTATCTAAGTTTGTTCTCCAAGAAAAATAAATTCATGAATGAGATTCCAAAGTTGTTAACCAGAACTGAACTAGATATATAGAGATTAAATTTTTTCTGCCTCAATAAGTGAGACTAGAATTTAAACCTGGGTATCTTATCTAAGAACTCTGTTGTACACAATGTCCAAACTATATAATTTTAAATTCAGGACTTGAAAGAGATTGACATTTACACTCTGCACCAGAACTTAATGCTGTTTCCATCTAATTTATTTACAGTTTTCTGTTATTAAGTGACTCAGGGTAAACCTTGTACTGAGTGAAAGATGTTCAGAACCTTTCATATAATCTCCACCCTTGTTTTGTTTTTCCTGTTTTTCTCTTCAAGGCTCCTGTGGATATTCATTATAACTTGATTTATTTCATATAAAAAATTCCCTTATGTGAAAATGAGAGAGTAAGTAAAAGGGCATGCAGGGTTATCTGTTCTCTACTTGTAACCCTAGGCATTAGAATGAATTTGCTTAACCCAGGTCTTCTTTCCTACTGTTGAGTTTACTTTATTCTAAGACAAAACCACTCAACACTGTTGTTTTTGCTACCTTTACTGTTTGCAGTTTTCCAAGTCACAAAGGGGTTTACATCCTTGATTTTTCTGGAGCTTTATAAAGCTTCCAGAACCCTTTGTCTTAGGATCTCTCCTTTGTAAATGGTAAATCTATTTACTGTTTGTTAGCTATCTCCTGTCAGTGATGATCTCTGAGAGTTCACTGCTCTTTCACAAACATGGAAGCTAAGTCCTCTGAGAGCTGACAAATTTACTGCTATTGTGTAATGGTAAAAAGAATTACACGTTGGAGACCAAAGTGCAGAGAAGAGACTAGATAAGGCCAAAATGTGATAGATTGTTTGCCTTTTACTCACTTCTCTTTATCAATGATTTTCTTTCTTCCTTTTTGGCAGCTGGCCAGTATGGAAATCAGAACCCTTGACCTCAGTGTTATAACACCATGCTCTAACCAACTGAACAATCCTGCCAGCCCCCTTCACCAATTTTTTGAATGTATTCATGACCTTGATAACCCCAATTCCTGTACCGCATGCCAGTCTCAGCTTGGAGCCTCCCTTCTTTCACAGCCACCTCTAGCCTTCTAGCTCACCCACTGGAGCAACTGCTTGACTGGTGTTCTCCAATCAATTGACTCTTCCACTTCCAGTATACTTGACTGAGTTCCTCCCTCCTTCCTTAAAGCTTACATTCCATGGCCCTTCATTATAATCATTCTCCTGAGGCATGCACCCTCCGTTGGACTCACCTGGCAAAGACCCAGCCCCTAGTTAAACCCCACTCTGTTCTGCTTTGTGCTTGCTCCAAGAAGCTGAGCATTCCTGAAAAACACAACCAACCTCAACCATGCTGACTGAATTCATATACACAAATCTCAAGTGGGTGTTAAATAGTCTCTGGGAGAAAATTCCCTGTGATTGCTTTCTAAAAGAGGCTTTATCACACACTGTCCTCTCTCATCGAACTGCCTATATTCCCTTTCCTGCCCTCACTCTCAGCTGGTGACCTGCACTGACAAAAATGAAACCACCGAATTGATCAAACTCTCTGAACCTGGACCCAGGCTCTCTGCCTCCATTACTATTCCTATGGATAGAGTGTTTCTGCTACTGCCTCAGGGCAACTCCCCCGCTAGGCACCGGATCCCATCCTCTCCTGCCCCTCCTGCCTCTTCAGCTTTTTGCAATTACTCCCTCTTATGTTGGAGCTGATTTCTAAACAGCAAGTAGTTTCCTGCCCTGGAAGGCAAGTCCCCCCCCCAGTAATTGGGGGCCTGCAAATTAAACTGACAAAAGACAGATTGGCAAGAAAAAAAAAAAATTTATTCATGTGTGAGTATGTACAGGATTTCACAGAAAAATGTGACTCAAAAAGGCAGTTAGAATTTGGTTCTTAAGTACCATTTTATAGGGGGAGGGGAAGAAGATAAGGGCGCTTTTGGAAAAGATAAATGGGCCCTTAGGAGAATAGATGGCAAATGTAAGAGTTTTGTGACAATGTCTCTTTAGGTATGGTGCTGACTTATCCCCCGTGATGAGTCAATCTTCCTTAGCTGCAAAACTACCTGGGAGATGATTTATGATGATTGAGTTTTAAATAGGAGGCTCTGTTTTTAGATAGAGAAGGGAGTTCAGAAGAAAGCCTATATTCTCAAGTGCTTTTACCTCAAAATAATTTTTATGCCACAACAGCTATTCTGAACCCCTTCATAACACTTTGCTGCATCATTTTCACTGGCACGCAGACACTTTATCTTCTATCTTAAATCACAAAAAAACTCTGTCTTTTCATCCACCACTCCATTTTCCTATTTGCATTACAGTAGCCAGAGGGATACTTCAACAATAAAAATCAGATCCTGTCAGTCTCCTGCTTAAATCACTCTAGGCTTCTCATTCCACTTAGAATAAGATCCAAACTCATTGTCCTCTTTTGCAAAATTCTACATGATGTGGTCTTTGCCTACCTCTCTGCTCAAATTTAATCCTTCTGTCATCAGCATAACTATGCTTTCCATAGAAATTGAACACAGAACCCAATTTCTTTGAAATTTATGAACAGTAAACATAAACAATATCTTCTTGGCAGAAATGTATAAGAGACAAGGAATGAACCAAGGATTTACTAATCCTATAGAAATCAGAAGTTCACTTGAAAGTTTCTCCTTGAGTGTATTAAATGCTATTTTAATGTGTCATGATCTAGAGTCAATGCAGCCTCCTAGGATTGTGTGGTCACTTAATTTTCCATGGTTAGGCACTTGGTATTTACTAGGGTCAAGTTATTTGTGAGGAGCTGATTTTCAAAGTTCTCTGTCATGCCCCCAAGCCCTAGGGGTTTTGCTGTGTGACTGTCCTATTGGGGCCCACAGAGACACCATACAGCCTCCTTATCTACCATAGATAAATCTTTCACCAATGGATCTGCAGGGTTATATGGACCAAGAAGCAGGCAAACTTGCAGCATAGCCTAGATCTGACGTAGAGTACTCTGTTTCTCTGGGCCCTCCTCAAAACTGGCAGCATTCTGAGTTAATCAGTAAATGTGTTGAAGCAATATTCCCAACAGTCGTACTTGTGTATATGCTGTATGCTACCTTTAAAACCCAAAAAGGCCATGACACATTGTTCTTCTTTCTAGCGATGGATGGTATAAAGTATGACAACTTGTCCTTTACCCAGAAGGGATGCCTCAGATCACTGGACCTCTAAAAACTTCATGGATGTGGCAGATCCTTGAATTTTCATGGGTTTTATCTCCACTCTCTGGCATTCACTAAGACATCCAGAGTACATGCCACTTTCTGCCCACGGTTCCATTAAGTGTGGGGTTGTTACTGCCAGACCAGGCTGGGCTTGCCTTCTCACATTAAACAAATGGAAGTTTCATTCAGACAACTGGCATTTGGGGGATGACCAGGCTAAAATCATCCCAACTTCTGATGCCTGTTCTGGGGTTTATAAAGGGGAGCAGGCAAGAAGATGAGGTAAGGGTCTTTGTTCTAAAGGAAAAAAGGGTGGGGGAGAGTCTGGGAGCAGAAGATGGTCTGAGTCAAATGTCAGGGTCCCATTATGGATTGGAAACTTCAGTGTCACAGAGTCTGTTGTCAGCTTCAAGTCCTTGATGTTTCAGTCAAGGTTGGAGTCCTTATCTCCTAGGGAGAACTCAAGGATAATAAACTTGGTCAAATAAGGATAATAACCTTAGTCAAACATCATAAAAATACCTGACTTGGATTTCTAATGAACATGAATGCAGTTTTCCTTTAAGTAAGAGGGGGAGTTTACAACCAGCTAGGTTGTCTTGCCTCTCTTATATCTCCTCTTGTTCGCAGCCAAGTTGAGAGGTAAGAAAAACAAGAAACTTAGTTTCAGTCCTTAATTGTAAGCGCACCCCTCTGAAGTAAGTCAACATAAGAGGTGGTGATTTTATCTCCCAGCAGTCTCTCAATTCTTCTGCTAACCTAAAGGAATTGATAACTATCAGTTTCCAAGTTAAGGGCTGACTGAAACATTCTGCTTGGTCTTAGTTATTCCAAAGATGGTTGTTTTCCTGGCTAAGATCCCTTTCAGGGTCATAAACTAAATGAACCAGGATAATGTTCTGCAGAATGTCAAGTAAGGTCCCTGTGGACTTCATATGTGAAAGAGAATTGTAAAGTTAACAAAACTTTGGACTAGGACTATGTCTTCCCTTTCCAAAAGGGAAATGCTTTTGATTCTCTTTTTAAAATTTTTTTCTATGTGTAAATTTATTTATTAAAATGTATTGATTATACATATTTGGGGTAGAGTGTTACATTTCAATACAAGTATACAATGTGTGATGATCAAATCAGTGTAATTAGCACATTCATCACTGAAATCATTTCTTTGTGATGAGGACATTCAATCTCCTCTCTTCTAGCTATTTGATAATATGCAATAAATTATTGTTAATTATAGATGCCTAACTCAACTGTACACCAATAGAACTTATTTTTCCTATCTAGCTGTTTTGTGTCCATTAACCAACCTCTCAATCTCCCCTTCCTCTTTCCTGTTTCTAGGAAGCCTGGTCTCTACTGAAAGTTTGACTTGTTATTATTATTGTTTATTTATTTATTCATTTATTTTTTTAGCTCCACTTATGAGTGAGAATATGTGATATTTCTCTTTCTGTGCCTGGCTTATTTCACATAAAATAATTTTCTCCAAGCTCATCCATTCTGCTATGAATGGCAGAATCTCATTCTTTTTAATGGCTTAGTATTCCATTGTGTATATATACCACATTTTCTTTATCCAATCATTCATTGATGGACATTTAGGTTGGCTCCATATCTTAGTTGTTGTGAATAAAACTGCTATAAATATGGGAGTGCACATATCCCTTTGACATGATGATTTCCATTCCTTTGGGTACATACCCAGTGGTGGCATTGCTGGATTGCATGGTAGTTCTATCCGTACTTGTTCGAGGAACCTCCATACTGTTTTCCATAATGGCTGTATTAATTTACAGTCCAACCAAGTGTATATAAAGGTTCTCTTTTCCCTTCATCCTCACCGGCACTTGTTGTTTTCTGTCTTTTAGATAATAGCCAGTCTAACTGGGGTGAGATGATATCTCAATGTGGTTTTGATTTGCATTTCTCTGATGAATAGTGATGTTGAGCATTTTTTCATATACCTGTTGGCCATTTGTATGTCTTCTTGTGAGATGTCTGTTGAGCTCCTTTGCCCATTTTTAAATTGGATTATTTGGTTTCTGCTAGTTATTTGAGTCCCTGGTATGTTCTGGGTATTAATTCCTTGATGGGTGCATAGTTTGCAAATATTTTTTTCCCATTCTGTAGGTTGTCTTTTCTCTCCATTGATTTTTCTTTTGCAGAGCAGCTTTTTAGCTTGATATATCCCATTTATTTATTTTTTTCTTTTGTTGCCTGTGCTTTTGAGGTCTTATTTTTAAAGTCTTTGCCCAGTCCTACATCCTGAAGTGTTTCCCCTGTGTTTTATTCTAGGACTTTCAGGGCTTATATTTGAGTCTTTAATCCATTTTGAGTTGATTTTAGTATATGGTGAGATGGGGTCTTCATTCTTCTATATGTGGATATCCAGTTTTCCCAATACCATTTATTGAAGAGACTTTCAGGGCTTATATTTGAGTCTTTAATCCATTTTGAGTTGATTTTAGTATATGGTGAGATAGGGGTCTTCATTCTTCTATATGTGGATATCCAGTTTTCCCAATACCATTTATTGAAGAGGCTGACCTTTCCCCAGTGTATGTTCTCAGCACCTTTTTTGAAGATCAGTTGACTGTAAATAAATGGATTAATTTCTGGGTTCTCTATTCTGTTCCTTTGATCCATGTGTCTGTTTTTATGCCAGTACAATGCTGTTTTGGTTAGTACAGCTTTGTAGTATAATTGGAAGTCAGGTAGTGTAATGCCTCCAGCTTTATTCTCTTTGCTCAGGATTTCTTTGGCTATTTGGGGTCTTTTGCTGTTCTTTATGAATGTTAGAATTGTTTTTTCTATGTCTGTGAAGAATGTCATTGCTGTTTTGATGTGGATTGCATTTTATCTGTAGATCACTTTGGCTAGTATTGTAATGATGTATCAAAAAGTAATGATGAGTATCAAAAAGAAAACATTCTCCATCTCAACAGTTATATATCAAGTACCAGCAGCTGTGTTTTAGTGAAGCCATCATAGTGTTAGAATAGCTAAGATTGGAGCTACCAACTGATTAGTTTTCTGAGAGTCTATCTACTAGTATCTGCCACAGTCCCTCTTGCTTTTGCAAGTGCCATAGAAGTGAACTGAATGAGACTATGATGAGGACTACCACCTCTGCATCATAAAATCCTTGATTGTTGTGCTAATCTTTGCAAAGCCATGTAGTATTGTTTGTGATTTACTTGGCCCTTCTTTTTACAGTGCCTCACCCTTAGTTCAGTGAACCAAGGAGAGCATTCTGCCAGCCGCAAAATACATCTACCCCAATACTCATCAGGGATCAAGGAAATAACCACAAGGTGGGTTCAGAGATCTAAAGGATTCACTATGAGTTGGACTTGGACGAAGATTCCTTTTATCATCTGGTGTTTATAAGCTTCTAACTGGGGGGCTGTGATAATTTTTCAGGTCCCTAGTATCGATGTCAGATCAAATACTGTATCCAATAGCTCCCCAGGAGTCTGGGTATTATTTTCCTCCCAAAATACAGTTACTCTATTAAATGGTTATAGGTCCTTTTGGGAAAGTATTGGAGGAAGACTATGTTTTGGATATGTTTGCATTGCATTGTAGCATTCCCCTTTAACCAATGACTCTGTGTCTAAGAACTCCTTCAGATGTGCAAACTGGATAAGGGATCCTGATTGGTAAGAGATTCCCTATGGCTGTTGACGTTGAGCCTATGCTCACCAGCTCTTCTTCTTCCTATTTTCCTTTTTTTTTTTTTTCCTGGTTATACAAGTCAAGTTATACCCATATATCTTACTCCTAGGAACACTGTAGTCTATTTGACACAGCCATGGTTCTCTGTGGTCAACAAACAATGATTCTCCTCTGGCCTAACTGCCCATTATGGTACTTATGTCTATCTTGCCTCTTTGGTTAAGTGCTGCCACCTGGTCTCACACATTTTGAAACACTTCTAGTTCCTTTGGTAGAAGGGAGATGAGTTCTATGGGAGCATCTCACTGTCAACTTCACTACTATGCTGAAGATACTGGTGTCCCCTTTACTTCTCATTTTAATGAAGTGAGTGTCTTCTGGACTTTGCCAGGGAACACAGTCAGATAGTGATTTCTTTGGTCTGATATAATAAACCCATTCTAACATTCCCATGTCCCTGAGCTATCTGACAACTTTTTCAGTAGTCTACCAAGACACTACCAACATTTTTTCCTCATTTTCTATAAGCTGTCATGGCCAAGTTTCAAGGAGGCATTCCAGCAACATAGTAGAACCAATTTCTAACTCCCAGTTTCCTTTCAACTGAGTTACAGGGAATGCTCCTATGCCAATAATTTCTTCCTATCCACTTTTACATTCTGTCTTCAATTTCCTTCTCTACCCCCATTGTAACATCCTTGTGCTGGTTCTCAACTTATTGTGTCTCAGCTCCAAATCCAGCCTTTTTTTTTTTACCTGCTCTGTGAAAACAGATCTGGTTCCTTTAAATATTTTTTCATTTGTGATCTGGCACAATGTTAAGATTTGTCAGTAGAAAACACAGACAAATTATAGGAAGAGAAGAATTTTGCATTCCCGATTCTGGTGTGTTCTCTCTGCAGACTCCTGAAGCATGTGCTGCTTCTCCAGCACCTGTTTCCTGCAGTGTATGGGAGCCAACAGCACCCAGCAGTGAGCCTCCCCTTGGCCATGGCACCATCACCTGAATAGCTTTCCCCGTTACCCTAAGGGGGTATATTTCCCACAAGTTCCAGAGGCTGGATTTCCAGCAATTTCTGCAGGTGGGCACTGCAGCAACCTGTCTGCCATCCAGAAAGCAATGCCATGCCCTCTTCAACAAGGTCTCAGTCTCAGCCTGGGAAAGAAGGGCTCTCCCTTGAGTCTTCTGTCTTACACCTTGGGTAGTGGCTTCTCTATATAACTGCTGTATCAGTCTGTTTCTGTTGCTTACAATAGAACATCTGAAACTGGGTACTTTATGAAGATATAAAATTTATTTCTTACAATTTTAGAGGCTCAAGTTCAAAGTCCAGGGAGCACATCTGGTGAGTGCTGGGATTCCGCTTTTATAATCTTGC
Source organism: Galeopterus variegatus (assembly GCF_000696425.1). Lineage (NCBI taxonomy): Eukaryota > Metazoa > Chordata > Mammalia > Dermoptera > Cynocephalidae > Galeopterus > Galeopterus variegatus. The sequence continues at coordinate 24,356 of NW_007726624.1, read as the reverse complement.
TATCTAATACATATTCATGCTATCTAATGATTATTCAGTTAAGGGGGTGGTTTTCAGTTACTTAATATAGTCTTGCACATGCTCAGTTGGTCTCTTTTGGTGTTGCTATAACAGAGTGCCTGAGACTGGGTAATTTATAAAGAAGATGTTTATTTGGCTTATGATTCTGGGACAGCCGCATCTAGTGTGGGACTCAAGTGGCAGGCAGCCAGCCAGTACAAGCAGATCACATGGTGAGAGGAAGGAAGAGAGAGAGAGCGAGAGACAGAGAGATAGAGAGATCCCAGGGTCTTTCAAACAATCAGCTCTCATTGGGACTAATAGAGCAAGAACTCACTCACTATTTCCACCCCCCAGGGAGAGCATTAATCCATTCATGCAGGATCCACCCCCATGACTCAAACAGTGTCCAACACTGCCACATTGGGCGTCAGATTTCCACATGAGTTCTGGAGGACAATACATCCAAACTCCATCAGTCGTGTAAGCCTGTATAAATTCCTTTTACTGACCATGCTCAGCTACTGGATTTGCATAAGTCTGTCTCTTGTAATCCGTCCCTTGTGGTCTCAATCTCCCAGTGTTGGTACCAAAAATAGGTGCAATAAGCAACAATGACTCTCTTCTAGGAGAATGCCTAGAGGAGGGGCCTGAGGCCTTGGGGAGTGGCTTGAAACCCAGAGGTGTGTCCTGAAACCCAAACCCATGGAAAGTGAGCATCTCTTGTTTCAGTTACACAGACCTAAATATGAATCTTGGCATAGTAAACTGAATAATGACCCCCAAAGTTATCAGGTTCTAATCCCTGGAACCTACAAATGTTACCTAACATGGAAAAGGGGTCTTTGCAGATATAATTCAGGGTTTTGAGATGGCGAGATTATCCTGGATTATCTGGGTGGGCACTAAGTAAAATTACAAGCATCCTTATAAAAGAGAGGCAGAGAGATATTTGACAGAAACAGAAAAGGGGAAGGCAATGTGACCACAGAAGCAGAGATTGCAGTGACATGGCCACAAGCCATGGAATGTCAGCAACCACCAGAAACTGGAAGAGGCAAAGAATAAATTGTCCCCTGGAGTCTCCAGAGGGAGTGTGCTCCTATTGATGCCTTGATTTTGGCACAGCAAAATTGATTTTGAATTTGTGGTCTCCAGAACTGTGAGAGAACAAATTTCTGTTGTTTTAAACTACTAATTTGTGGTAATTTGTTATAGCAGCCATAGAAAACTAATATACCTGGCTCGACAAATCATTATATAGGCTGTGTGACCTTGGACAAGTAATTTAACTTTTCTGAGTCTGTATCCTCATTTCTTAAGTGGAGATAATCATACCAACTCTCCAGGGGTTATTGTCAGTACTAAATGTGGTAGTATGTGTAAAGTGCATAGCAAATAGAAGGTTACCCTATTGTCAATGCCTGAAAAGAATAATTACTACAATTTTTGCTGGACATTTTACAAAGTTAATTCTTTAATTCTCATAGTTTGATAATGCTGAGTGGTGTATTTCCTAATTTTACAGGTGAGGAAACAGCCATAGAGAAGTTAAACAATTTGCCTAAATTACATGGTCAAAATTTTTAAAGATGAATATTATGAGGAAAATATTTTTGAAATACTTTTAGATTTTTAAAAAATATTCTGACTATTTTATTGCCCTGGGGCACCCCACCCATTGAAATAATGGTTTCAGTGTTTCAGGGAGAAGGACAGATATGAACAAAAGATAGATATGACATATTAGAACAAAGAAGCAACTGTCAAGTGGAATTTTTGAGTCTCTAGCACAGGATCTTGAAAACCAGGCTTTGTTAAGTGAGGAAGGGTTTTAAAAATTCCTTCAGGGCTGGCTCATTAGCTCAGCTGATTAGATTATGGTGTTATTACAACACCAAAGTCAAGGGTTCGGATCCCCATACTGGCCAGCTGACACCAAAAAAAAAAAAAAAAAAGATATTCCTTCAGTATGCATTAACTTATCAAGAAGCAGAACTGGTGGGTGTGAAGGTTTCACTAACTGAAAGAACACAGAAGATATGAAGAAAATCCCTACCATAAGGAAAGAGAGAGGGGGAAGGAAGATACTTTTGACCCAGTGGATTATGGGAAAGAAGAGGAGATGACATTAAGTATTAAGAATCCAGTAACATGACTTCCCACCCCAACCTCCACTCTGATGCTGCTGCTGCTTATCCAGTCTCAACTTTCATAATACCTACCTCTCTATGTTTTGAAGAATAAAGTTTAGTGGAGTTTTAATGGCTTCTTATTGCACTTGGGGTAAAATCCTAACTCCTCATCAGGGTCTATAAGGTCATATAAGTTTGGCTCTTGTGTCAGGATTTTTTCATAAAATAGGCCTCACCACAGTGACTTAGCCAAATAGGGGTTTATTTTCCTCATTAGTCCAGAAGCAGCCTGTCCAGGCCTGGTGCAACAACTTGAGGAAGCTACTCAAGCTCCTTCTTGCACCCTGCTCTGTCCCCCACACTGTGTGGCTTTTATCATTATGGTCTTAAGACAGCTGCTCCTCTTCTAGGAATTGCACCCTCCTTTCAAACAGGAATAAGGGGGGGGGGTGTAAGAAAATAATCTAAGTGATTCATTTTCAGAAATGACTTATCTGAGAGTGTTTTATTGAGATGGTAATTAGTTACTAGCCCCTTTTGTTTTCTTCATTCCTTGGTGTTTCTCCCTTCACAGGTCTTTAGCAGGCCTTTTTTGCAGGCTTGTCCTGAGCCCCCAGACAAAGGAATTCCTTACAAGAGGGTAATAAATCTTAGGTGTCATTCAGGAAGATTATGCAGCTCATAGTACTCAGCCAATGAGGAACTGGGGAGAGGGACTTGTGCACTAGGGAATAAATTGCTTGATGTAACTGTTTCAGGCATGCTTGTCCCATTCACAAACACCCAGACTTGCAAGGCTATTATTAAAGTCTTGCTTCGCCATACCTTGTGTCTCTGTGTCCATCCTTTGGCACTGGATGGGTAAGGGCACTTCTCACAGGGGGCAAAACAGCAAAGGGTAAGTGGTGCCTGTGAAAGGATCCAGTCTCTTTTTACTGGGAAAATAATGCTCTTCCCAGAAGACCCACACAGTAGATTTCCACTTTCATCTCATACACCAGGAAGGGCTATATGGCCCCTATAGCTGCATGGTGCACAGGGAGATAAATTTAGCCAAATTTGGTTCAGTTCCAGTGCCAAGAAGTTGGTCTCTATATGTTATGTGGAAGAAAAAAAGAACAGTAGTGCTCACCACACTCATCGCAGATTATCATTCCCCTGGCTTACTCTGCTTTAGTACATTGGCCTTTCTGTTCCTTGATTATGGCCAAGCTCTTTCTTACCTCAAAGATTTTTTTCTGATTTACAGTCCTCTCTGCCTGGAATGCTCTTTCCCCAGCTTTCCAATGCTAGCAGCTTCATATTCTGAGGTCTCTGCTCAATGTGACCCTGGAAAGGTCTTCTCTGACACCCCTCCCCTGCAATCTAAAGTAGTCACTTTTGCCTCAATTATTTTCTTCACAGCAAGTTGTCTATTTCCTTCACAGAACATTTCCTAATGTGGGATTCCTAGTTTGTTCACTATTTATTGTTGATTTCACTCCCCTCAAAAGTAAGCTTCATGAGAACAGGACCTTGTCCATCTTGTTCACAACTGTATTCTTTGCACCCAGGGCAATGCTTGTAAGTACTCAATAAATATTTGTCATATAACAAAATGAATGGAAAAAGGGGGAAACAGTTGGGATTTTTAATCATTCTTATTTTTAACATACTAAACTGATTCCAATAATCACATACATCACTTTCCCACTTAAAAAACATTCGTTTTGCAGTGTCTGTCTCACCACTATTGTAAGATATAAGATGTCTTTAAGGTTGCTTTGTGCTTTCTAGATTAAAAAAAAAAAGACCACTCACTTCTCTTTTTTTTGGCAGGTGGCTGGTACGGGGATGCAAATTCTTGACCTTGGTGTTATCAGCACTACTCTCTACCAATTGAGCTAACCAGCCAGCCCTGACTTCTCTTTACCAAAGTTCTGATGACATCTCTAGCTAATTTGGCATGTGGGTAAGATGACGAGAAGGTGTTTCAATGCTGCCCAAGAGCGGGCTGCAGCACTTGGACTCACTACATGCTGGCAGACCTGGGAGCACACATCCTGAAGGGAGGAACCTGTGAAATCAGCTATGGCATGTGGGTAAGATGACGAGAAGGTGTTTCAATGCTGCCCAAGAGCGGGCTGCAGCACTTGCACTCACTACATGCTGGCAGACCTGGGAGCACACATCCTGAAGGGAGGAACCTGTGAAATCAGCTATCTGAGCCAAATATGGTTCAATTCTAGTGCCAAGAAGTTGGTTCTGTTTGCACAGCTATGCCCGTTAAGTCCACTCCAGCTACCCCTTAAGGAATATGGAGTTAGAAGACTAAGGCCTGAGGGCTTCCTGTGAAAACTTCTCTCTGTTGCTCCCTTTCTTTGATCAGAGGCTTTGTGACTCACCTCCTTACTCCTTTTCTCTCTAGTGACTAATTTGTCAGTAGACTTTGGACAAGCTGAACTTTGCAAACAGAGCCTGCCTAATACATTTCTGGTTTAAGAAGTGATTAATGGCTGCCAAAAACATTCAGAGCAAAATTTACATGACCAGAGGAAGCCAGACACAGATATTAACTTTAAAAATTCATATATTTATAATAGTACTTTGCTACTTAAGAGCTGTCAAACATAAACAAAGCTGGACACTAGTTAAAGCAGCAAGGACAGATTTTATAGTGAAGAGAGTCCAGTATGAACTGAACTCCACTCCCTGAAAGGAAAGGCTGGAGACTTTATATAAAGGCTGGGATATGATAAGGGAAGAGCAGGGGGCAGGGTGCGGTGAGGGGGACTTAAGGGTGTGTAATCCATTTAGCTAGGCCATCTAAGTTTGTTAATTACTGCTTATTCAGAAGAGAACCAAACTTCTATCTTTATGATAGGAGGCAGTGGTGCTAGTTGAAACAAGGCACACTCTCCCCACAGGATCAGGGAGCTAGGGTGATTTCTCTCCATGAATATTTGCATTTCAAACACATGGCTCTCAAGTACTTGAGGAAACAGTGTCCGGTGACAAACTTACACCTCAAAGGGCAGAGAAAGCACATTTATAACCACAAGCTTTCTAAAATAATTGCTCTCAGAAGGGACTCAGAGACCTATCTATCATCATATTTTGTCTGGAACAAACAGCAAATGCTCCTGGCAGTGAGATTTTTCAGGCAGGCATTATAAAGGGGGCCTGGGGTCACCCTAGGCACAAGCCTTAAGCTGTTGGAAGCCATGCTACAGTGTGGTCAGGTCTCATTGCAGAGGTTATGTGCCAAGAGTTCTGCACTTTTCAAAACAAAGGATGTTAAAATTTGACTTTTAAGTGGTCAAAGTTTTAAGGTGGTCAAAGTTCTGTATCTGAACACAGTACTGAAACACTGGATTATGTATTTAAAAGTTAAATATCTGCCACATCAATAAGATAACGAATACAAAAGATGAAGGCCAGATTACAAACTGTTTTGGACAATCTGTGTTTCCCATTTTCAGTTTGGCAGGATGGCTAATTTTTGCTGCTTGAGTTAGTTATACATTGTAGGCCTCCGTTCCTGTTTCAGGCTCTGTGTCCGTTTCACAGCTTGTTTACACCTCCACACGTTTCCAAGGACGACACCAGGCAAAGCCTTGTGCAATTCTGCAACAAACGCCTCAAGATACGTGGATTCCAACTCTCTTGTCTACCTCCTCTTCCAGTAACCACAGATTATTTGAGACATGACTAGGATGCGTATGGTTCTGTAACCCCTTCCTGCTGAAAAATACAAATGCAACAAACGCCTCAAGATACGTGGATTCCAACTCTCTTGTCTACCTCCTCTTCCAGTAACTACAGATTATTTGAGACATGACTAGGATGCGTATGGTTCTGTAACCCCTTCCTGCTGAAAAATACAAGTCAGCAAACTTCTCTCAAATCCCTTTTCTTCTTTCCCCCTTCCCCCTTTCCAGTTCCTCGTCTTTTTCACGTTTCCTTTTCTCGCGCGCTTTCTCGGTTTTCCCCTTTGCCTCACGCCAAGTACGCCTGCGCAGACTGAGAAGGCGGAGAAGGAAGGCTACGAAGCCAGCACGGCTTTTGCTTTACCGCGCAGCCGTAAAGCGCCGTCACGTACAGTGGACGTCAGGGGACTGGGTCGTCATACCCGTGCCCTTGCGCTGGGAGCGGTGTCGTCTTTTGTTGGTCTGAAATTCCTCCTCACACTGGGGAAAGTGGTAGACTATTATTTGGGGAGGGCTCCTGGTCCCTGGGTGTTTATAGACAGACGTAGTTACTCCCTTTTGGGAACAGGAGGGCAGCCCGGTCCTAGTTCCCGCTAGATACCCTGGGCCAGGGCTCCGGGCTGTGGGGCGGTTAGAGGCTGAGGCCCAAAGTAAGAACGACCTAGCTCCGCAAAGCAGCCCGCAGGGCGCTGATGGACGGACGCTTCCTGGGAAAGGCTTTAGCCACGGTGTCTCTCTCTCTTGCCTTGACCTCTGTGACTCTCAGGTCCTCAGGCTGCTGCAGCATCCCGGCGTACAGGTATTCCCCCCTCCTAGTGCCGGCTCCTTTTCCCCCAAGAACTTGGGTTGGGAGGTGGGAACCAGAGTCTTTTCCTGCGTATTCTGTAGGATTTGCTGAGGTCTCGGATTTTTATAGCCATATTCAAGTTTTCAGAAAGGCTCCAAACGGTTTTATCTGCTTTTGGATGAAAACTAGTGTCAGGGACTGATGGAGTTTGGATGTGCTGTCCCCTCCAAAACTCATGTGGAAATTTGGTCCCCGATGTGCAGTGTTGGAAACTGATTGAGTCATGGGGGCGGATCCCTCATGAATGGATTAATGCTCTCCCTGGGGGAGGGGGGATTAATGAGTGAGTTCTCGCCATATAAGGTCCCGGGAGAGCTCCTTAAAAAGCCCCGTGCCATTTTTTTCTGGTTAATACTTGAAAACGTTATTAAAATAATACCGAAAACATTGTTAAAATTAATACACGCATATGGTTAAAATTTGAACGGTATAAATGACATAAAATAAAAAGTAAAATCGCTATTCTTCCTGCCCCCCCACTTTCCAGGATAGATAATATATTTATTATCCCCCTTTTCTTGACTTGCCAACTCTAGATAAGTTTGGGGATTCATGGTATCTCACACTGCCTCCTGCTCCTGTTCTCCCCTTGTTTAGTATATATTCTTTGAGTCAGTAAACACGGTGTCCTAGATGTGGCAGTCTTTTATTATTTTCTTATTTTGTAGCTATAAAAAGTCTTTTGGATTTATAAAGAAGTAATTAGAGTAAAAGTTGTCTTCTATTTCCTAAATCAGTCTGTTTGCTTTTAGTCAGTCATTCTGTTACTTTTTGTTTCTCTACTTTTGTTGCTTTTTCTCAAGCATCTGTTGGACACTGGTTGGTATGTAAATAACAGGCAATGTAAGTAATAGACATTGTTTTCTCCACATGGAAGGGCTGATGGCTTCTTTGTACCAGGTCGCTTAGACTGGAAGGTTTCAGTTGAGAGTGTGTGAACAGGTACCAGGCCAACTGCCTGGAAACCCCCCTTTTGCCCCAGGCTTTACAGTAGTGGTGAAGTAGCTTCTCTTCTGAGTATGGGTGCTTTAACTTTAATTTCCTCAGTGTGAATTGTAAACTTATTAAGCATAGGTTTCTGCTGTGTTCTCTGACATGAGTATTTACAGTAGGGGTTCCAAGCCCTTCATTTTTTGGTTAACTGTTGGCTTTATTCTAGGGGCGTACAAATCTGATGTAGACGTTTTTTTGGAAGGTGGAGGTCTGAGTAATTTCCGTGGTTATTGTCTCATTGCCCTCTTATGACGTTTGGGCGCACTGACTTCAAGCTTGAAACCTCACAGAGTTCCTTTTGTGGAAATGGTATCTCTCCTTCATCGTTTTGTGCATATTCTTAAATACAATTTTTTTCTACTCTGATTTGTGGGTCAGTGGGTTTCTATCTACTTTTTATCTTCTGAAATTGATTAAAACCTTTCATAGGTGATGTCTTATTCCCTCTCCTGGTGTGGATTTTCTTTCCTTTTATACATCTTTATCGTCTTTCAGTGGGATTTGGGGAAGGAAGGAATAAACATGTGCTTTCTGTAAGTCGCTAATGCTGTTTTTGTTAGTTGCCACCAGAACAATGTCAAGCTGCTTGGCAGTTATTTCCAGAATAAGCGACTGTACTGTCTTGGAAGAAAAACCCAAAAGTTAAGCCAACAAATATGTGTTGAATATCGGGTATCTAATGTTGCAGAGTATCCTGGGAGAGACAAAAAGAAATGTATCATTAAGAATTTTACCACCCTTTAATAATTTGGATGAATCCAGAAAGTGATAGTTTTGCAGTTAGTTTCTGTGATTTGAATAGAAAGTTCCAAATGTCTGTTTTCTAGGAAAAATGTTGTAGTCAGTGCTTCCAAATTTCCCAACAGGATCTATCAGCATGTGTGGAGAATAAAAAAGGTATACATAAAGATCTAGTCAATGCTTCCACATTTCCCAACAGGGTCTATCAGCATGTGTGGAGAATATTGTATATTTTATTCCTGTGAGGACATATAAAATGTATGTGAGCTAAAAGTGAGTAGAGATAGTGTACTATAGTGTTAAGAACCTGGAATTCTGATCTAGCTTGTTTGGGTTTTGATTCTGATTCTGCCATCAGTTGTTGTGACCTTGGTAAACTTATTTAGCCTCTTTGGGCCTTAATGTTCTTACTTCTAAAAGGAAGGATAGGAGTACCTAAACTCAGAGTTGTGAGGACCGAATGAGTTAATATATTACAGTGCTTAGAAGAGTTTGTTGCACATAGCAAGCACTATATACAGCTATTATGTCTATTATGATAACTGCACGTTTTCTTTATTTGAATGCACCATATCAGTATTGCTTTTCTTTAAGTTTGCCAGTCTCAGGAACTGGTTCTTGCTTTGTAAAACAAACTTATTTTTTAATAAGTTATTTAATTCCCATTTATTAGGTAAATATATTTCTTGTACCTATTCAGTAATGCAATTAAAAAGTCTAGGCTGTATATGTATATCAGGGTACTTCAAAAAGCTCATGGAAAGATTCATATTATCTGTTTCATTTATTTATATTGGTTATAAATATTCATGGGGTACAAAGCTGACTGTCACCACTTGTGCCCAAGATGTGATGGCCAGATCAATACTAGCAGCATGCCCATTACCACAAAGTGTGATTATTCCCCATGTCCCCCACCCAATTAATCCCCTCCCTCCCTCCTTCTCCCACCCCCCTCTGCAAGTCCAAGGCACCACTGTGGTCTTTCTTTTCTTCTTTCTGTCTTAGCTCACACTTATGAGTGAAGACATGTAGTATTTTTTCCTCTGTTCTTGGTTTATCTCACTCAACATAAGTTTCTCCAAGCTCCTCCATGTTGTTGTGAATGGCAGAATTTTTTACGGCAGAGTAGTATTCCATGGTGTATATATCCCACCTTTTGCTTATCCAGTCATCTGTTGATGGATATTTAGGTTGGTTTCATATCTTGGCTATTGTAAATAGAGCTGTGATGAACATGGGAATGTAGGTATCCCTTCGACATAGTGATCTCCATTCCTTTGAGTATATATATACCATATTGTTTTCCATAGTGGTTGTACTAATTTACAGTCCCATCAACAGTGTAGGAGCATTCCCTTCTCTCCACATCTTTGCCAGCATGTTTTTCTCCATCTTTTTGATTATAGCCTGTCTAACTGGGGTGAGGAGATATCTCAAAGTGATTTTAATTTGCATTTCCCTGATGATTAGTGATGTTGAGCATTTTTTTTTTATGTACCATTTGTCCATTTGTATGTCTTCCTTAGAAAAATGTCTATTCTGCTCCTTCACTCATTTTTTAATTGGGTTATTTGTTTTTTTTTACTGAGTAATTGCTTGAGTTCCTTGTATATTCTCAATATTAATCCCTTGTCAGACGTATAGTTTGCAAGAATTTTCTCCCACTCTGTAGGTTGTCATTTCACTGTGTTGATATTTCCTTTGCTGTGCAGAAGCTTTTTAGTTTGGTATAGTCCTATTTGTTTATTTTTTCTTTTGTTACTTGTGCTTTTTTTTTTTGTCTTTTTTGTCTTTTTTCGTGACCGGCAATGGATCGCAACCCTCAGTGTCGCGCCCGTACTGGACCGGCAACGGGATCTCAACCCCCGGTGTTGCCCCCGCTCCTCGCTCAGCCAGTGAGCGGCTGGTCTGCATGTGGGATCCGAACCCTCGGCGGGAGCACCGCCGCGCCTCCCAAGCGGCGCACTGTAGCAGTGCGCCACGGGGCCGGCCCATGTTACTTGTGCTTTTGGGCTGTTGTTCATAAAGTCTGTGCCTACACCTAGTTCCTGAAGTGTTTCCCCTATATTTTCCCTTAGGACTTTTAAAGTTTCAGGTCTTATATGTTAAGTCTTTAATCCATCTTGGGTTGGTTTTGGTATATGGTGAAAGGTACATGTCTAATTTCATTCTTCTGCATATGGATATCCAGTTTTCCCAGCACCATTTATTGAAGAGTCAGTCTTTCCCCTAATTTACATTCTGGTTGACTTTGTCAAATATCAATGGGCTGTAAGCCTGTAGGGTGATTTCTGGGTTTTCTATTCTGTTCCACTTGTCTGAGTGTCTATTTTTATGTCAATACTATGCTGTTTTGGTTACTATAGCTCTGTAGTGTAATTTTTTTTTTTTATTCCTTTTTGTCTTTTTTACTGACCGGTAACGGGATCGCAACCCTCGGTGTCACGCCCGTACCGGGGACCGGCAACGGGATCGCAACCCTCGGTGTTGCGCCCGCACCGGGCTCAGCCAGTGAGTGGGAACCGGTCTCCACATGGGATCCGAACCCTCCGCGGGAGGGCCGCCACGCTCTCAAGCGGCGCACTCTCCAGTGCGCCACTGGGCCGGCCCAACTCTGTAGTGTAATTTGAAGTCAGGTAGTGTTATGCTTCCAGCTTTATTTTTTTTGCTAAGGATTGCTTTGGCTATTCAGGGTCTTTTGTTGTTCCATATGAATGTTAAGATTGTTTTTTCCATTTCTGTGAAGAATGTCATTGGTATTTTGATTGGGATTGCATTGAATGTGTAGATCGCTTTGGGTAGTATGGACATTTTCACAATGTTAATTCTTCCAATCCAAGAGCATGGAATGTCTTTCCATCTTTTTGTATCTTCTTTAATTTCTTTCAGTAGTAGTTTGTAGTTCTAATTGTAGAGATCTTTCACCTCCTTGGTTATACTGATTCCCAGGTATTTTATTTTTTTTGTGACTGTTGTAAATGGGCTTACTTTCTTGATTTCTCTTTCTGTTTTCTCAGTATTGGAGAATATAAATGCAACTGATTTTAGGATGTTGATTTCGTATCCTGCAACATTACTGAAATGATTAACCAGCTCTAAGAGTTTTTTGATAGAGTCTTTAAGTTTTTCTATATATAGTTTCATGTCATCTGCAAATAGGGATACTTTGGCTCATCTTTTCCAGTCTGGATGCCCTTTATTTCTTTCTCTTGCCTGGTTGCTCTTGCTAGTACCACCAGTACAATGTTACCTAGAAGTGGTGAGAGTGGACATCCTTGTCTTGTTCTGTTCTTAAGGGAAAAGCCTTCAGTTTTTCCTCATTCAGGATGATATTGGCGGTCAGCTTGTCATAGATGGCTTTTATTGCGTTGAGATACTTTCCTTCTCTACCTAATTTGTTAAGTCTTTATCCTGAAGGGGTATTGAATTTTGTCAAATGCTTTTTCCGCACCTATTGAGATAATCGTATGATTCTGTCCTTAATTTTGTGGATGTGACGTATCACATTTATTGACTTGAGTATGTTGAACAATCCATGTATACCTGAGATGAATCCCACTTAATCATGGTGTACAGTTTTTTGATGTGTTACTCTATTCTGATTGTTAATATTTTGTTGAGGGTTTTGTGTCTATGTTCATGAAGGATATTGGCCTTTAATTTTCTTTTTTTGTTGTATCTTTGTCTGGTTTTGGTATTAGGGTGATGCTGGCTTCATAGAATGAATTTGGGAAAATGGCTTCTGTTTCAATTTTTTGGAATAGTTTGAGGAGAATTGGTATTAATTCCTCCTTAAAGTTTTGATAGAATTTAGCTGTAAAGCCATCTGCTCTTGGGCTTCTCTTTGTTGCAAGATTGCTGATTACTGCTTCAATCTTGTTGCTTGTTGTTGGTCTCTTCAGGTTTTCTATTTCTTCTTGATTTAGTCTGGGTAGTTTGTATATGTCCAGAAATTTATCCATTTCCTCCAGGTTTTCATATGTGTTGGCGTACAGTTTATAATAGTCTCTAATGATTATTTTGTCATATTTTTGTGGCATCAGTTGTAATTTCTCCCTTTTCATTTCTGATTTTTGTTATTTGGGTCTTTTCTTTTTTTGTTAACCTAGTTAATGATTTATCTATTTTATTTATCTTCTCAAAAAAACAACTTTTTGTTTCATTGATCTTTTGTATCATTTTTTAGGTCTCTATTTCATCTGTTTCTGCTCTGATCTTAATTATTTCTTTCCATCTACTACTTTTAGGATTAGATTATTGTTTTGTTTTTTTTTTTTAAAAGATGACCGGTAAGGGGATCTCAACCCTGGACTTGGTGTTGTCAGCACCACGCTCAGCCAGTGAGCAAACCGGCCATCCCTATATGGGATCTGAACCTGGGGCCTTGGTGTTATCAGCACCGCACTCTCCCGAGTGAGCCACGTGCCGGCCCAGATTATTGTTGTTTTTATAGTTCTTTAAGGTGTAGTGTTAGGTTGTTTATTTGAAGAATTTCCATTCTTTTGATGTGTTTATGCAATAAACTTCCCTCTTAGTACTGCTTTTGCAGTATCTCACAGGTTTTGGTAGGATGTATCTTTATTTTTGTTAGTTTCAAGAAGTTTTTTGATTTCCCATTTAATTTCTTCTTGGATCCATAGGTCATGCAGGAGTCTGTTGTTTAGTTTCCATGCATTTGTATAGTTTCCAGGGTTTTGCTTGTTACTGAATTCCAGTTTTAGGTCATTGTGTCTAAAAAGGTACTTGGAATGATTTCAGTTTTTTAAATTTGCTGAGACTATATTTATGACCTAACATGTTGTCTGTCCTGGAGAATGTTCCATGTGCTAATGAGAAGAATGTATATTCTGTAGTTGTTGGAGAAATGTTCTGTATATATCTGTATATATGTTGGTCTAAGATGTAATGTAAACCCTGTGTCTCTTTGTTGATTTGTTGTCTGGAAGAACTGTCCCATGCTTAGAGCGGGGTGTTCAGGTCACCTACTATTATTGTACTAAGGTCTACTTCTTTCTTTAGGTCTAAGAATGTTTGCTTTATATGTCTGGGTGCTCCAGTGTTGGTTGCATACATTTTTATGATTGTTATATCTTCTAGCTGGATAGATCCCTTTATCATTATATAGTGGATTTGTTTGTTTCTTTTTATGGTTTTTGGTTTAAAGTCTGTTTTATCCAACATAAATTGTTCATTTTTGTTTTCCATTTGTGTGGTATATCTTTTCCATCCCTTCTCTTTTAATCTGTGTGTGTCTTTACAGGTGAAGTGAGTCTCTTTAAGATGGCGTATACTTGGGTCTAGTTTTTTAATCCAATCATTCAGTCTTTGTGTTTTGAATGGGGAGATTAATCCATTTACATTTAGGGTTGTTATTGACAGGTATTGTCTTACTCCTGTCATTTTATTGCTTTTTGTTTAGATGTTTTAAATATCTTTCATTCATTTCTTCTTCTATTTCTCATCTTCAATGTTAGTTGGAAATTTGAGGCAGCATGATTTAGCTTCTTTCTCTTTCTCATTTGAATTTTTGTTTTGATGGTGGGTTTTTCTATTTCTTTTGTATCTGTGATAGTAATCATCATTATTCAGATTTCAGGTGCAAGACTCCCTTGAGAATTTCCAGCAGGGCTGGTTGTGTGGTGGTGAACTCCCACAATTTTTGTTTGTCTGAGAATTGTGATATTTTGCCCTCATTTATGAAGGAGAGCTTTGCTGGGTATGGAATTTTAGGCTGGCAAATTTTTTCTTTTAGTATTTAGTATATCATCCCTGACCTGGAGGGTTTCAGTTGAGAAGTCTACTGTTAGTCTGATGGGGTTGCCTTATAGGTGACTTGATGCTTTTCTCTTGCTGCTTTTAGAAATCTTTCTTTGTCTTTGACCTTTGCAAATTTGCTACAATGTGTCTTGGAAAGGATCTTTTTGGATTGAATCTGTTTGGATATCTTTGAGCTGAAGGTCTGCATTTTTCCCTATGCTTGGGAAGTTTTCTGTTATTATTTCCTTGAGTAGGTTTTCAATGCCTTTTTCTTTCTCCTCCCCTTCTGGAATACCCATGATTCAGATGTTTGAGCACTTGAAGTTGTCTGCTAGCTTTCTTAGATATTTTTCATTATTTTCAATTCTTTTTTCCTTTTTTGGTCTTGCCTGGGAAGTTTTCTGTTATTATTTCCTTGAATAGGTTTTCAATACCTTTTTCTTTCTCCTCCCCTTCTGGAATACCCATGATTCAGATGTTTGAGCACTTGAAGTTGTCTGCTGGCTTTCTTAGATATTTTTCATTATTTTCAATTCTTTTTTCCTTTTTTGGTCTTGCCTGGGAAGTTTTCTGTTATTATTTCCTTGAATAGGTTTTCAATACCTTTTTCTTTCTCCTCCCCTTCTGGAATACCCATGATTCAGATGTTTGAGCACTTGAAGTTAAGTTCCTTAAAAAGTATTTTTGATGGTTGGGATAGAATGAAACAAGATCAGTTTGTCCTGTTGGGCAGTTAATGAGTGCCCTTGACTTTTTTCTTGCTATACTCCCAAACCATGAAACATAACTCTAACTTTGCAATAGAATTGTTAGTGACTAGGGCCCATATGTAAAATTTTGCTTTTAAGCACATACCTGAAATCCGTTTGCTAATTTTGATAAATGCATGTGTTTCACATCTATTCATTTTTATTGAATATGGGTTTGGGATAAGTGAGGACGATCTTGTTTTCAGAGTGTTCATTATTGGGATTTCCAAAGTTTTGGCAGCCCAGGGGAGCAAGTCATTATAATATAAAAATAATGAATGAAACTAACACTTTTATAAAGTTAGTCATAGGTCATATATTCTCCTTCCTTATACCTAGTGCTCAGCCCCTCTGGGGATATTATCTTTTTATTGGTGAGGCTTTCTCTAATTTTTGGGTGTTTGACAATATTTCACAGATGCAAAGTGAGTGCAAATTGACATAGCAATTGTTTCAAAGTCTTTAAATGTGATGAAAGAGAACAGCTTATGTTGTGCATAAAGCTACAGACATATAGAGATAGGAAAGAATTAAACCAGTTAAAAATCAAAGAAGAGAAAACAGTTTGGCAGTTTCTTATCCTGTGACCCAGCAATCACACTCTGGTGTTTACTCAAATGAATCAAAAATATATGTCCACACAAAAACCTGCACACAGATGTTTTTAATAGCTTTACTCATAATTGCTAACATTTAAAAGCAGCCAAGATGTTCTTCAGTAGGTGACTGGATAAATTGGTACATACAGACAATGGAATACTCTTCAGTGCTGAAAAGAAATGAGCCATCAAGCTATGAAAAAGCATGGAGGAATCTTAAACGCGTAATAGTAAGTGAAGGAAACCAGTCTGAAAAGACTGTGTGATTCCAAATATATGACATTCTTGAGGGCAAAGCTATGGAGACAGTAAAGAGATCAGTGGTTGACACACTATTCTTACCCAGAGTCCTGTAGTTTACATTGGGGTTCACTCTTGGTATTGTACCCTGTGGGTTTGGACAAATGTATAATGAAATTTGTCCACCATTATAGTATGATACACATATTCACTGCCCTGAAACTATTCTGTATGATACTATAATGGTGGGTATATTATATATACAATATACATTGAGGAGGAACCAAGAGGAGGTGTGGTAGGCCGTCTTTGTAGGTCAGGTTAAAAATTTTAATTTTTTTTTGATAAAAGAAGTTTCTTTCTATTCAAATGTAATTATATAATTTGACTTAAATGCATAAATTTGATCACTTCATTCATACCCCCCTTTATTTGGTATGTTTTGTTAGTGCTTTTTTTTTCTTCCTTTTTTTGCTTGCTTCCTTTTCTCCTTTTTCTTGTTTTCTTTCTTATCCCTTCTTCCTACCCTCTTCTGTTTTTTCTCCACTTCTCTCTCTTCTTCTCCTCCCCTTCTTTGCCATCTTCCCCTTTTCGTTCTCTTCCCCTTTCCACCCCCTTTCCCTCCTTTTTCCCCTTCTCATCCCTCTTCCTTTTTCTTCCCTCTTCTCAATTTCCTTCTCCCTCTCCTGTCCTCTTCCCCTTTCCTTCTACCTCTACCTGTATCTTCACTGTATTCTGTAATCCATGTTAAGAACCTGATATGGGTCCTTCTGTAGTTTCCCCCATGCTCTTATAGTAAATAGTATACACATTTGTGGCAGGCAGAATAATGGCCCCCCAAAGATGTTCACGTCCTAATCCTTGGAACCTGTGAATATGTTCTCTTACATGGCAAAAGAGACTGCATATGTGATTAAGGTTAAAACTTTGAGATGGGGAGATTATCCTGGATTATCCATGTAAGCCTTGTTTTAGTCCGTTTTGTGTTGCTATAACAGAATACCTGAAACTGGGTAATGTATAAAGGAAAGAGGTTTATTTGGCTTACGATTCTGGGTAGCTGCATCTGGTGTGGGCCTCAAGCTGCTTCTACTCATGGCCGAAAGTGGCAGGCAGCTGGCGGGTACAAGCAGATCACATGGCGAGAGGAAGCAAGAGAGAAGAAAGCAAGAGAGAGAGAGAGAGAAGGTGCCAGGTCTTTTTAAGCAACGAGCTCTCGCGGGAAGTAATAGAGCGAGAACTCACTCATTAATCCCTCCTCCCCCAGGGACAGCATTAATCCATTCATGATGGATCTGCCGCCATGACTCAATCAGTTTCCAGCACTACCACATTGGAGATCAAATTTCCACATGAGTTTTGGAGGGGACAACACATCCAAACTCCATCAGCCTGATTTAACCAAGAGTCCTTAAAAATGGAGAAATGTTCTTGGTTGTGGTCAGAGAAAGATGACTACTGAAAAACAAACAGAGAGAGATTCATTATTGCTGGCTTTGAAGATAATGGAAGGAGGCCATGAACCATGGAATGGGGGTGCCCTCTAGAAGTTGGGAAAGGCAAATGAATGTATTCTTCACTACAGCTTCCTAAAAGGAATGCAGCCTTGCTGAAACATTGGTTTTAGCCCAGTGAGACCGGTAACAGACTTGTAACCTACAGAACTATAAGATAATAAATTTGTATTGTTTAAAGAGATGGAGTTTGTGATAATATATTATGGCAGCAATAGAAAACTAATACATTGTATACATAGTCTTAAATGTATGTACTTATTTTTATGTCATTGCTTTATAAAAATGGGATCATATTATATGTACTTTTCTGCATCTTGTCTTCATTTTCAAGAATATCTTACAAAAATACTGCCGATTCACTTCATTTTATTATTTTTAATAGCAAATAAATTTCTCCATATCCTTGCCAGTAGTTGTTATCTTGTTACTTTCTTTCTCTCTCTCTTTTTTTAAATAGTGGCCATTCTAATGGGTGTGAGGTCATGTCTCATTGTGGTTTTGACTTGTATTTTTTTCTTTTTTTATATATCCAAAATGTGTTTATTGGATGGTTCCCCACTCATCTTGATTCAGGGTGCTCTTAGTGCTGCTTCCTTTTGAAGGAACATCCTTCTGTAAGCCTTGCTTTTCCCTGCTCTAAGCTGGCAGAGGACAGTGGAGCAGCCAAAGCACAAAACTGCCATTTGTACATGGCTGAAAACTGTGGTGATTTTATAGCATTCTGGGCATTTCACATCTGTGAAATAGGAATTGGGGCTCTGTACCAGATGCATCTTATATTTCCTCGTCTGGAGAGGGATGGAGGAGATACTTTGAGAGAGGCATGTTCTCGTGGGGAGGTCTTCACTGCTGGAAAGCAACTTGTATTTTTCTAATGATTAGTGACGTTGAACATCTTGTCGTGTGCTTATCAGCCATTTGTATATCTTCTTTGAAGAAATGTTCAAGTTCTTTGCTCATTTTTTAATAGTATTTTTTTGTTGTTGTTGAATTGTAGAAGTTCTATATATATCTGGATATAACCAACCT
Source organism: Galeopterus variegatus (assembly GCF_000696425.1). Lineage (NCBI taxonomy): Eukaryota > Metazoa > Chordata > Mammalia > Dermoptera > Cynocephalidae > Galeopterus > Galeopterus variegatus. Next base: position 6,057 of record NW_007726624.1, on the reverse strand, counting down.
CTTATCAGATATATGATTTTTATGTATTTTCTCCTATTTCATAGGTTACTTTTTTACTTTTATTGTGTCCTTTGATGCACAGAAGTTTTAAATTTTGATGTATTTTTTCTTTTATTGCCTGTGCTTTTCATGTCATATCCAAGAACTTGTCAAATTTAGTGTCATAAAGCTTTCCCCATATGTGTCCTTCTAAGAGTTTTATTGTTTTAGGTTTTACATTTAGGTTTTGATCCATGTTTAGTTAGTGTTTGCATGATGTAAGATAAGAGTTTATCCTTTTGCATGTGGATATCCAGTTTTTCCAATACCATTTGTTGAAATGACTGTCTTTTCTCAGTTAAGTGGTCTTGGCATTCTTGCTGAAAATCATTTGACCATATATGTGAGGGTTTATTTCTGAGTTCTCTATTCTGTTCCATTGGTCTATATGTCTGTCTTTATGCCAGTATCACACTGTGTGATTATTGTAGCTTTGTAGTAAGTTTTCAAATCAGGAAGTCTGAGACCCTGAACTTTGTTGTTCTTTTTCAAGCTTATTATTTATTTATTTATTTTAACAGCTATTCCTTAAGGAGTATTTATTTTGTTGGAACCTCTTTTAAGGTAATAATTAATTTGATCAACAATATTCTTAGAGCTAGTTACAAGGATTAGCTACATTTTACACATGAGAAATCTAAGGAAAATAGAGGTTAAAGAATTTGATTTATTGAGTCCTGAGCACAAAATACCACACAAAATAACAATTTTAAAAAATTTAATTGAAAAGACACAAAGTCTGTCCCCCCAAAAAACCCTTTAATAATTGACAACTTTTCGGGCCGGCCCGGTGGCGCACTGCTACAGTGCGCCGCTTGGGAGTGCGGCGGCGCTCCCGCTGAGGGTTCGGATCCCACATACAGACCAGTTTCCGCTCATTGGCTGAGTGAGGTGTGGGCGCAGCACCGAGGGTTGCGATTCCGTTGCCGGTCCCGGTCCAGCACGGGCGCGACACTGAGGGTTGCGATCCGTTGCCGGACACGAAAAAAACAAAAAAGGAAAAAAAAAATTGACAACTTTTCAAAAATGGATAGTGGTAAAAAGTTATGGAAAACTGTTTAAAGGACATGATTTTTTTCTGACTGAAACAAACATAACTTTAGGAAATATTTATCTCCCTGTCTTCATCTTCCTCTTGGCATTTTACCAATTCTACATTTCTCCTTATTTTCTTCCTTTCCTTTTGCAATTGAAAAGTTTTAA
>NW_007726624.1:3516-4805 GCF_000696425.1 Galeopterus variegatus | reverse complement strand
TTAAAACTTTTCAATTGCAAAAGGAAAGGAAGAAAATAAGGAGAAATGTAGAATTGGTAAAATGCCAAGAGGAAGATGAAGACAGGGAGATAAATATTTCCTAAAGTTATGTTTGTTTCAGTCAGAAAAAAATCATGTCCTTTAAACAGTTTTCCATAACTTTTTACCACTATCCATTTTTGAAAAGTTGTCAATTTTTTTTTTCCTTTTTTGTTTTTTTCGTGTCCGGCAATGGATCGCAACCCTCAGTGTCGCGCCCGTACCGGACCGGGACCGGCAACGGAATCGCAACCCTCGGTGCTGCGCCCACACCTCACTCAGCCAGTGAGCGGAAACTGGTCTGTATGTGGGATCCGAACCCTCGGCGGGAGCGCCACCGCGCTTCCAAGCAGCGCACTGTAAAAGTGTGCCACCTGGCCGGGCCCCTGTATCCACTCTTCTGATGATGGACATTTGGGCTGGTTCCAAGTCTTGGCTATTGTAAAGAGTGCTGCAATGAACATTGGGGAACAGGTATACCTTCGACTTGATGATTTGCATTCTTCTGGGTATATTCCCAGCAGTGGGATATATGGGTCATATGGTAGATCTGCCTGCAATTGTTTGAGGAACCTCCATAACATTTTCCATAGAGGCTTCACCATTTTGCACTCCGATTTTGCATTCCCACCAACAATGTATGAGAGTTCCTTTTTCTCCGCAACCACGCCAGCATTTATCTTTCAGCGTCTTTTGGATTTTTGCCATCCTAACTGGGGTGAGATGGTATCTCAGTGTGGTTTTGATTTGCATTTCCTGAATGTTGAGTGATGTTGAGCATTTTTTCATGCGTCTGTTAGCCATTCGTATATCTTCCTTTGAGAGATGCCTATTTAGCTCTTTTGCCCATTTTTAAATTGGGTTACTTGCTGCTTAGCTCTTTTGCCCATTTTTTGATTGGGTTGCTTGTTTTTTTCTTGTAAAGTTGTTTGAGTTCCTTGTATATTCTGGATATTAATCCTTTGTCAGATGTATATTTTGCAAATATTATCTCCCACTCTGTTGGTTGTCTTTTAACTCTGTTAATTGTTTCTTTTGCTGAGCAGAAGCTTTTTAGTTTGATATAATCCCATTTGTTTATTTTTCCTATGGTTGCCCATGCTTTTGGGGTTGTATTCATGAAGTCTGTGCCCAGTCCTACTACCTGAAGTGTTTCTCCTATGTTTTCTTTGAGTAGTTTTATTGTTTGGGGGTGTATATTTAATTCTTTAATCCATTTTGAGTTGATTTTGGTATATGGTGAGAGGTAT
>NW_007726624.1:0-2101 GCF_000696425.1 Galeopterus variegatus | reverse complement strand
GTGTGTTGATTTTGTATCCTGCTACTTTGCTGAAATCCTTTATCAACTCCAAGAGTTTTGTTTTAGAGGCTTTAGGCTGTTTGATATATTTGATATATAGAATCATGTCATCTGCAAACAGGGACAGTTTGACTTCATCTTTTCTGGTCTGGATACCCTTTATTTCCTTCTCTTCTCTAATTGCTCTGGCTAGTACTTCCAACACTATGTTGAATAGGAGTGGTGAGAGTGGGCATCCTTGTCTAGTTCCTCTTCTTAAAGGAAAAGCTTTCTGCTTTTCCCCATTCAAGATGATATTGGCAGTGGGTTTATCATATATGACTTTAATTATGTTGAAATACTTTCCATCTATGCCTAACTTATAGAGGTTCTTTGTCATGAGTGAATGTTGAATTTTATCAAATGCTTTTTCAGCATCTATAGAGATGATCATATGGTCCTTGTGTTTGATTTTATTGATATCGTGTATCACATTTATTGATTTGCATATGTTGAACCAACCTTGCATCCCTGGGGTGAATCCCACTTGATCATGCTGTATAATTTTGCATATGTGTTGCGGTATTCTCTTAGGTATTATTTAATTGAGGATTTTTGCATATATATATATTCATCAAGGATATTGGCCTGTAGTTTTCTTTTTTAGTTGTATCTTTACATGGTTTTGGTATCAAGGTAATGTTTGCTTCATAGAATGAGTTTGGAAGAATTGCCTCTGTTTCAATCTTTTGGAATAGTTNTTGTTGTTGTTGAATTGTAGAAGTTCTATATATATCTGGATATAACCAACCTCTTATCAGATATATGATTTTTATGTATTTTCTCCTATTTCATAGGTTACTTTTTTACTTTTATTGTGTCCTTTGATGCACAGAAGTTTTAAATTTTGATGTATTTTTTCTTTTATTGCCTGTGCTTTTCATGTCATATCCAAGAACTTGTCAAATTTAGTGTCATAAAGCTTTCCCCATATGTGTCCTTCTAAGAGTTTTATTGTTTTAGGTTTTACATTTAGGTTTTGATCCATGTTTAGTTAGTGTTTGCATGATGTAAGATAAGAGTTTATCCTTTTGCATGTGGATATCCAGTTTTTCCAATACCATTTGTTGAAATGACTGTCTTTTCTCAGTTAAGTGGTCTTGGCATTCTTGCTGAAAATCATTTGACCATATATGTGAGGGTTTATTTCTGAGTTCTCTATTCTGTTCCATTGGTCTATATGTCTGTCTTTATGCCAGTATCACACTGTGTGATTATTGTAGCTTTGTAGTAAGTTTTCAAATCAGGAAGTCTGAGACCCTGAACTTTGTTGTTCTTTTTCAAGCTTATTATTTATTTATTTATTTTAACAGCTATTCCTTAAGGAGTATTTATTTTGTTGGAACCTCTTTTAAGGTAATAATTAATTTGATCAACAATATTCTTAGAGCTAGTTACAAGGATTAGCTACATTTTACACATGAGAAATCTAAGGAAAATAGAGGTTAAAGAATTTGATTTATTGAGTCCTGAGCACAAAATACCACACGACAATAATTTTAAAAGATTTAATTGAAAAAACAAAAAGTCTGCCCTCCCAAAAAAACATTTAATAATAGACAACTTTTCAAAAATGGGTAGTGGTAAAAAGTTATGGAAAACTGTTTAAAGGACATGATTTTTTTCTGACTGAAACAAACATACCTTTAGGAAATATTTATCTCCCTGTCTTCATCTTCCTCTTGGCATTTTACCAATTCTAAATTTCTCCTTATTTTCTTCCTTCTCTTTTGCAATTGAAAAGTTTTAAATGACTGCTGAAGGGTCCATCTGTATTCTACAAGAAACATTCAAATACAGCTTTTTTTTGGTCTATTACTTTGTTCTTTTTTAGTTTTATTTTATTTTGTCAATATGCAACATGGTTGATTATTGTGGCCCATTACTGAAACCACCCTCCCACCTTTCTCTCCCTGCTCCCTCCCAACAATGTCCTTTTTGTTCACTTGTCGTATCAACTTCAAGGAATTGAAATTGTTGTGTCTTCTTCCCCTCCCCCCACCCCAGGTTGTTTGTGTATTTATTTATTTATTTTTAGCTTCCACAAATAAGTGAGAACATG
>NW_007726623.1:628403-636282 GCF_000696425.1 Galeopterus variegatus | reverse complement strand
TGGGGCAACTAAACAAACCAGCCAATGGCTCCTACCCAACAAAATGCCATCATATAATGATAATGGCAGCTAGTGTGCGCTAAACATTCACTGGGTACCAGGCCCGCATGCTAAGCCTTCTGCATGGATTATCGTACAGAATCCCCACATTAGCCCAGTGGGGGGCATTATTATTACTCCCATTTTGCAGACAAGGAGGCGGGCACAGAGAAGTTTGGCAATCTGCCCAGGACCACACAGGTGGGGAGCAGCACGCTGTGCTGTATTAGGGGCCACTGATGTGCCAGGTCTGTGCAGGGCACCTTACAGACCTAATAGGGCCAGAGGGCATGTGCACAACTCAGCATCACCCCCCGCTCTGTGGCTGCCTGGTGTTGCAGGGGCTGGAAGCCTGAGAGCCACATTTCCCAGAGTCCCCTGCAGCAGGGTCTGGGTTAGAGCCTGTCAATCATCAGCATTTGCCTGTGATCTGGAGGGAGGCAGTGGTGGGAGACAGGGTGGCTTTACCAGAGGCGACCCTATGCCAGTGACTCCCGGGGGTCTCCCCGTGGTTTACCCCCTCAGTGCTCAGGGTCCTGCAGTCCCTCGAGTCCTGATTTCTGTACTCCAGCCTTGCCTGCCCTGCCCTTGGCTCCCTCTGCTCTTATGAAAGTTCTGGAAGCCTCAAATTCTCTGTATTCAATCCCTTTCTGCTTGAAATCCTCTTTTTTTTTTTTTTTTTTTGTCTTTTGTCTTTTTCCATGTCCGGCAACGGATCGCAACCCTCAGTGTTGCCCCCGTACCGGACCAGGGACCGGCAACGGGATCGCAACCCTCGGTGTTGCTCCCGCGCCTCGCTCAGCCAGTGAGCGGGAACCGGTCTGTACGTGGGATCCAAACCCTCGGGTGGGAGCGCTGCCGCGCTTCCCAAGCGGCGCACTATCCAGTGCGCCACCGGGCCGGCCCTTGAAATCCTCTTTTCCTGACAGAACCTTGATGAGGTGGGGACACTGGCTCTAGGGCAGAAAAACTGGGGTTCAAAACCCAGCTCCGTTGCTTCCATGGGTCTGTGGTTTTTTGGCCCAGTCACTTACTGTGACTTAGTCTCATGTTCCTCAGTTTCCTCTTTTAGAATAGGCAGTGGTGATGTCTGCCTCACAGGGACCTGGTGAGAAATCAAGACAAGGTGGAAAACGCAAGCCCAGTGTCCACATGAGGTGATGGCCGACAACTATTATCATTCCCATTTAGCGGATGAGAAAAGTGAGGCTCGAAGAGGTGATGTCACTTGGCCCAAATCGCACAGCCAGAAGGTGGCAAGGTGTGAAATCAGACCCAGGAGTGTGAGGTTTCCTGCTGCCCTGTCTGGCCCTGCTGTGCTTCAGACCTTACAACACTCAGTGGGTCCGGCCGTGGGTCAGTGTCCGTGGAAGGTGGGGAGGCCGGGCAGGGCCGGGGCCGCAGGACAAGGGGAGCGGCGGGGCCGGCCAGCCTGCCTCACTCCCTTTCCTGGCTGCCCAGTGGAGCAGTGGGCTGCTGCGGCCCTGGCTTGGCCATCGGTTGCCTCACCGGGGCCTTGCCATTGCTGTGTACTCCACAGGGCAGGGGTCAGGGCCCGGTGACAGATGTTCAGTGCAGGGCAACACCTGGCCCTGGGTTATGCAGCAAATTAGTGACTGGGCTGGCCTGTGGCCTGAACTCAGGCCTCCGAATGCCATCACATGGGCCTGGCTCATCCTGCACAGTGGCAGGGTGGCAAAGGCCTGGTGGACTTATCTGGGTTCTGGCCAAGGCACCCGGGGTTGCAAACACTGGTCCAGTCAAACATGCCTTGGCAGCCTTTCCCCCGCGGTGGCAAATGGCGGCCAGCTGTCCAGGCTCATGCCCACCAATGAGGCAAGCCTGGGGACGGAGAGCTCCCCTTGCTTCAGGGACCCAGCTCAAGTCCCAAGGTTGCACCCCAATGCCTACTTTGGTCATGTGCTCATCCCTGCACCAGTCACAATGCCTGGAGGATGTGCCCTTTGGTTGGCCAGCCCCGTTGTGGGGCTGCAGGGGGTGGGGAGGCCTGTCCACCCTGAGCCCCGTGGACTGAGAATGGGGAAGGGATCTTTTCCAAAGAAGGGATAATGGACGACAGGAGGCAGAACGAGTGAATGACCTTAATGAGAGAACCCAGGACCCAAGCCTGTCACTTGTCCCCAGCCCTGGGACAGTGACCATCCTTTCTTCTTCTTTTTTTTTTTTTTTTCTAAAAGATGACCGGTAAGGGGATCTTAAGCCTTGACTTGGTGTTGTCAGCACCACGCTCAGCCAGTGAGCCAACCGGCCATCCCTATATGGGATCCTAACCCAGGGCCCTGGTGTTATCAGCACCGCACTCTCCCGAGTGAGCCACGGGCCGGCCCCCCATCCTTTCTTCTTTACCTCCTCGGCAGCAGGGTCTAGATGGGCTTTGGGGGAGGCAGTGGAGACACGCTAGAGCTCAGGGGCCAGGAAACAGTGGAGGAGGGAATGTTCTCTCGGGGGGGTGGTATCGTCTCCTCCCCTCATACAAACAGGAGGTGCCAGGGCCAGCCTCTGTGTCAGCGGACCTCTCCAACAGCTGACATAGGGGCCCACCGAGAGCTGATCACCACACAGACAAGCCTTGTCACTCAGTCCTCACCAAAGCTCCACGAGCACCCCTTTCATACATGAAGAAACTGAGGCTCGGAACGACAAGAGTCGTTTCTTTTTCAGGAAGATGCAGTCACAGGTGCTGCAGGACTCCAGCCCGCCTGCTGCTGCTCCTGACACCGCTGTTCGCTGTTGCCAAGGGACAAGACACTCAGGAAGCCACACCGCAGCCATGGCTTTTAAAGATTCGAGAAAGATACCTGTGGAACAAGAGGTGGCAGTTCACTGAATTCCAATCACCCTAACCAGCCACCGTGCAAGATCCCTGCTGAAGGCGTGTGCCGACTTGATCAGAGGCACAGACGAGGACAGCCTCAAAGTGAAAGGACCAGGCAGGACACCTGCCAAGACAGAATCACAAGAAAAATGCCTTGTGGTGAAGGTTCTGGACATGGGATCGTTTCCAGACAGGAATCCACAAGCAACGCGTTGACCGGCACAGCCCTTCCGAGACTGTAAAGCAGACTGCATCGCAGCATGGGGCCAGGACCGGAGGTGGAAGTCGCCGTCGCAGATTCTAAAGTCAACTATTTTAATAAATTGATATTCCATTGTTAAAAAGAAAAAGAAAAAGAAAGACAGACAAGAATTGCAGCCAGTAAATGGCTGAGTCTAGGCTTAAACCCAGGCCTGTCTCATCCAGAGCCTGAGTCCTACAACCTCACGATGCATCCTCTTTATTTTCTTTCAAAACTATCATCAGGCTGGGCGGTGAGCTCAGTTGGTTGGAGTGTGGTGCTGATAACACCAAGGTCCAGGGTTCAACCCTCGTACCAGCCGGCTGCCAAAGAAGAAATTAGAAACAAATAAATAAAAGAAAAAAAGGGCAGGCTGTTTAGCTCAACTGGTTAGAGTACAGTGTTGTGACACCAAGGTCAAGGGTTTGTGTCCCGTATTGCCCAGCTGCCAATAAAATAAATAAATGAATGAAATATCCTCAATATATTGCTAACGCAGTGCTGTTTTAGTCATAAAATGAGATAGTGTAAGGTCAAGGGCCATGTCTGAGACCTCAGCTCGCAGCCCAGGGAAGAAAGCCAGGGAGTATGAGAGTGAGGGGGCTGGAGGCTGATGTGCCCTTGGCTTCTGTGACAGGTGAGGCAGTGTGTCGAGGGACGTAGGACCCTTCTTCACCTCCGTGGCCCAACTCTTCCCCACTCTCAAAACCCAGCTCACAGGGCACTTCCTCCAAGAAGTCTTCTCTGCTGTGCCTACAGTCCCCTCCCCACCAAGGATGCCTCCTCTGTGTCCCCTGTCCCCTGGGCTGCCCTCATCAGAGCTCTAACCAAAGCGTGTCTGTGGGTCTGTCTGTCTGTCTGTCTCCCCATCAAACTGTGAATAACCTGAAGGCAGGGAGAGGAGATTCCCTGGTGCCCAGGGTGTGCCCAGGCTAGATCATGGCACAGAGCGGGCGCTCGGCAAGCACCATCCGGAGGCATAACTGAGGGGTGAGTGAATGCATCGCATCTCAGAGTGAGTGCCCTGCAGACACTTCCAGGCAGCTGCGCGTACAGGAGCTGGGCCCGCCAATGCCTGGGCCCACGGTGGCTGGAGCTGGGAAATGGAAGGAGCCCAGCCCTCTGCAGCTCCTGAAGGCTGGGGTCCAGGTCGACCTGTCTTAACAGGGCACCTCTCAACCCAGCGGACACAGAGACCTTTGGAAGCCACGTGGCCACAGGCTGTCACCCTTGCTGCAGTTTAATCATCTGACCTAGAGGCTGGGGAACCTTGGGACTGTGACCTAGTGCCTGGGATGCTATGTGGTAGGGGGGGTGTCACTCGCACCTGGCTCACCCCCAGGACAGACTAGTCCTGCCTCTTCTCCAACCAAGGGGTCATGTGCTAACCTGGCTGAGCCTCCCTGTGTCCTCACTGTGCTCACTCACCCCAGGTTACAGGTTGGGGGAGAGGCAGCTTCAGAATTGGGTGACGTCAGGCTTGAGTGCCACCTGCACAGGTGGGCTGGCAGGTGGGGGCTGGGGTCCTCACATCCCCATTCGGCACCCCAAAACCTCTTCCTCTTATTCCTCTGCTTGTGCCTGCAGCTTTGTTCACTGACCAGAGCACACCTTCTCTTCTTGCCCAGAGGAGAGACCCTCAGGACTTCCTGCCTGGTATATACCCTGGGCCTGTTGCTGGGCCTCAGTTTCCCTCTATATTTCTTGGCTATACAGAGGCAGGTTCAGAAGATTCTGTGAGGCTGGTTGAAGCTGGGTTTTTGAGCCCAGTGCTCTGGGGGTCCAGCCCTCAGGGCTGTGCGGGAATCCAGGAAGGGTGCAGTTGCTGTCCCAGGGGCTGGGCTGGAGAGCCAGCCAGAAGACATTGCACCCCATGCTGGTCCATGAAGCGAGGGAGGCTACTGGCCCCTCACACCGGAACTCAGGCATGTCCTGGGCCAACACAGAGCAAGTTCATCTCCCCACTTCCAGGCCCTTCTCTGCTGGGATTCACTGGGCAGGATGAATCAAAGCTGGGGCTAAGGGCTATGCTCAGCCCCCATGCCCAGAGTGACCTTCTAGGCTTCCATGGCCTGAGGCTTTGACTTGAGGGCGACCAGCGCCCTGCCAGGCTATGAAGATGAGAGGCAGGAGCAGCTGTGGCTTCTTTCTCCAGTGAGGACATAACTTCCCCATCAGGCTGCCACTTGCCCAGGCCCCCAAAAGTCCAATACCAGTCAGGTCCCAAGGACCCCAGGCAGCTTGAGGGATCAGGTTTAAGCAGCCCCAGGTGAGAATGGGGACTCAGAGAAGATTTGGGAGGTGACACCTACACAGAGGCCTGAGGGGTGTGAAAAATTGCTCAGGGAAGGGGAGGGGAGGGGGAGTGTCCCAGGCAGAGTGTAAAGCAAGTGCAGACTTCCCAACCGAGGCAAGCCCCAGGGCCACAGATCAGCAGCCCCCATATTTCAAGTCACAACCCACCAGGGCCTCCTGGGGTCCCAGTGTGGTGGAGCCGGTAGCTGGTGACGCTGGCTGTTGCCTTCCCACTTGGAGACTTGGGCTCCTCCTCCCAGGAGCGGTGGTAAGAAGACCAGCCCTGACCGAGTGGCTCCACATGGCCCCCTCACCTCGCTGCCTCGGACCCAGGCAGGGGGGAGCTCCAGGCCCCACCCTGCCACCCTGAACTGGTACCACGCACGTGAGCCTGCCAGTGCCAGCCAGCAGAACTGCGTGGCTCCATGTGGCCCTTCATTCTGCCTCAGACACAGGGGGAGGACCATTCTACGGATCTGGCCCACCGAGTTTGACTCAGCAGAACTTCACACATTAGGGGCTCATTCTATGACCACAGAGTCTCGAACGGGAACCAAGTTGGTTTAACATAGCCACCATCAGGCCCACTGTCAAGTAAGACAGTTCACCCCTCGCAGTAGCAACCAAGGCCACTCCACAGCCAAGCTCAGTGTAATAGAAGAAGCAAACCCCCTACCAAATGACCAAGCATCAGCAAAAAAACACTAGAAGTACAAACAATAAAGAAGAAATGACACCACCGAAAGGGTACAGTAAAGTGACTCCATGGACCAGGGAATCCTTGAAATGTCTGAAAAAGAATTTCTAGTAATGATCTTAAGAAAACTTGAAGAAATAAAGGAAGACTCAATTAGAGGACACAATGAAACGAGAAAAAACATCCAGAATATGAGGAGGAAATCAACAAAGAGATTAATACCATAACAAAGAATGTAGCAGAACTTCTAGAAATAAAAGACTCAGTCAATGAAATAAAAAACATGACTGAGAGCTTGAGCAGCAGGGTAGAGCAAGCAGAAGAAAGAATTTCAGAGCTTGACGATGGTCTTTTTGAAATAACTCAGGCAGACCAAAAAAAAAAAAAAAAATAGAATTTAAAATAATGAGGAAAACCTAAGAGGGATGGATAGCAGACAACCTCGAGCACTCTAACATCTGAATTGTGGGTATTCCTGAAGGGCAGGAGAGGGGAAAAAGTATCGAAACCTACTCAAGGAAATATTAACAGAAAACTTCTCAGGTATAGGGCGAGATACAGACCTTCGGATCCAGGAAGCTCAAAGGTCCCCAAACAGATTCAACCCAAAAAGATCCTCCCCAAGACATATTACAGTTAAATTTACAAAGCTCAAAGACAAAGAGAGAATTCTACAAGCAGCAAGAGAAAAGCATCAGGTCACTTATAGGGGAACCCCCATCAAACTAACAGCAGACTTCTCACCCGAAATCCTACAGGCCAGAAGAAAGTGGAACGATACATTCAAAACAGTAAAAGAAAAAAACTGCCAGTGAAGAATTCTTTACCCAGCAAGGCTCTCCTTCAGAAATGAGGGAGAAATAGTGTATTTCCCAGACAAACAAAAGTTGTGGGAGTTCACAACCACACGACCAGCCCTGCAAGAAATTCTCAAGGGAGTCATTCATCTATAATCTGAATAATGGTGACCATCATCATGAATACACAAGAAAGAGCAAAACCCACAGTTAAAACAAAAATGCCAGCAAAAAAGAGAAAGAAGCTAAATCATTCCACCTTAAATTCCCAACTCACATTGAAGAAGAGAAATAAAAAGGGAAATAATGGTCAAAAGATATTTAAACCACCTAAATAGTAATTAAATGACAGGAATTAAACAACACTTGTCAGTAACTACTCTAAATGTGAATGGACTAAACTCCCCATTCAAAATACACAGACTAACTGACTGGATTAAAAACATAGACCCAAGTATATGCTTCAAGAGACCCACCTCACCTGTAAAGACACTCATAGATTAAAAGTGAAGGGACGGAAAAAGATATATTAAGCAAATGAAAACCAAAAACGAGCAGGAGTAGCTATTCTTATATCAGACAAAATAGACTTTAAACCAAAAAACATTAAAAAAGACAAAGAAGGCCATTATGTAATGATAAAGGGAACTATCCAGCTAGAAGACATAACTATCATAAACGTGTATGCACCCAATACTGGAGCACCCAGATATATCAAGCAACCACTCTTAGACCTAAAGAAGGAGATAAGTCCTAATACATTAATAGTGGGTGACCTGAACTCCCCTCTCTCCATAAGGGACAGAACTTCCAGGCAACAAGTCAACAAAAAGACACAGGATTTAATCTACACCCTAGAACAACTGGACTTGGCAGATATATACAGAACAGTTCACCCAGCGGCTAAAGAATACACTTTCTTCTCATCAGCTCATGGTACATTCTCCAGGATAGACCACATATTAGGCCACAAA
>NW_007726623.1:625952-627403 GCF_000696425.1 Galeopterus variegatus | reverse complement strand
GGATAGCAGACAACCTCGAGCACTCTAACATCTGAATTGTGGGTATTCCTGAAGGGCAGGAGAGGGGAAAAAGTATCGAAACCTACTCAAGGAAATATTAACAGAAAACTTCTCAGGTATAGGGCGAGATACAGACCTTCGGATCCAGGAAGCTCAAAGGTCCCCAAACAGATTCAACCCAAAAAGATCCTCCCCAAGACATATTACAGTTAAATTTACAAAGCTCAAAGACAAAGAGAGAATTCTACAAGCAGCAAGAGAAAAGCATCAGGTCACTTATAGGGGAACCCCCATCAAACTAACAGCAGACTTCTCACCCGAAATCCTACAGGCCAGAAGAAAGTGGAACGATACATTCAAAACAGTAAAAGAAAAAAACTGCCAGTGAAGAATTCTTTACCCAGCAAGGCTCTCCTTCAGAAATGAGGGAGAAATAGTGTATTTCCCAGACAAACAAAAGTTGTGGGAGTTCACAACCACACGACCAGCCCTGCAAGAAATTCTCAAGGGAGTCATTCATCTATAATCTGAATAATGGTGACCATCATCATGAATACACAAGAAAGAGCAAAACCCACAGTTAAAACAAAAATGCCAGCAAAAAAGAGAAAGAAGCTAAATCATTCCACCTTAAATTCCCAACTCACATTGAAGAAGAGAAATAAAAAGGGAAATAATGGTCAAAAGATATTTAAACCACCTAAATAGTAATTAAATGACAGGAATTAAACAACACTTGTCAGTAACTACTCTAAATGTGAATGGACTAAACTCCCCATTCAAAATACACAGACTAACTGACTGGATTAAAAACATAGACCCAAGTATATGCTTCAAGAGACCCACCTCACCTGTAAAGACACTCATAGATTAAAAGTGAAGGGACGGAAAAAGATATATTAAGCAAATGAAAACCAAAAACGAGCAGGAGTAGCTATTCTTATATCAGACAAAATAGACTTTAAACCAAAAAACATTAAAAAAGACAAAGAAGGCCATTATGTAATGATAAAGGGAACTATCCAGCTAGAAGACATAACTATCATAAACGTGTATGCACCCAATACTGGAGCACCCAGATATATCAAGCAACCACTCTTAGACCTAAAGAAGGAGATAAGTCCTAATACATTAATAGTGGGTGACCTGAACTCCCCTCTCTCCATAAGGGACAGAACTTCCAGGCAACAAGTCAACAAAAAGACACAGGATTTAATCTACACCCTAGAACAACTGGACTTGGCAGATATATACAGAACAGTTCACCCAGCGGCTAAAGAATACACTTTCTTCTCATCAGCTCATGGTACATTCTCCAGGATAGACCACATATTAGGCCACAAATCTAGTCTCAGCAAATTTTTTTTTCCTTTTTGTCTTTTTTCGTGACCGGTAACGGGATCGCAACCCTCGGTGTTGCACCCACACCTCGCTCAACCAGTGAGCGGACC
>NW_007726623.1:623484-625530 GCF_000696425.1 Galeopterus variegatus | reverse complement strand
CGGACCGGTCTCTATATGGGATCCGAACCCTCGGCGGGAGCACCGCCACACTCCCAAGTGCCGCACTTTACCGAGTGTGCCACCGGGCCGGCCCTAGTCTCAGCAAATTTTAAAAAATTGAAATCATTCCAACAATCTTTTCAGACCATAATGGACTAAAACTGGAGATAAATAATAAGCAAATTGCTGGAAGATATACAAATACATGGAAAATAAATAATAGGCTCCTGAATGACCTATGGGTCCAAGAAGAAATTAAACAGGAATCAAAAAATTTCTAGAAACTAATGAAAACAAAACTTGTGGGATACTGCAAAAGCTATTTATTGCAGTAAATGCTTATATCAAAAAAATGGGAAGACTCCAAATAAACGACCTAAAGCTACACCTCGAAGAACTTGGAAAACAACAACAATCCAAACCTAAAGGCAGTAGATGGAAAGAAATAATTAAGATCAGAGCACAACTGAATGAAATAGAGACCCCAAAAACAATAGAAAAGATTAACAAAACTAAAAGTTGGTTTTTTGAGAAGATAAACAAAATAGACACACCGTTAGCTAGATTAACAAAAAAAAAAGAAGAAGAGAGAAGACCCAAATAACAAAAATCAGAAATGAAAAGGGAGACATTACAGCTGACACCACAGAAACAAAAAGAATCATTAGAGACTATTATAAACAACTGTATGACAACAAATTTGAAAATCTGGAAGATATGGATACGTTTCTAGACACATATAAATTACCAAGATTGAACCAAGAATCTCAGACAGAAAACCTGAACAGACCAATAACAAGCAAGGAGACTGAAGCAGTAACTAGCAACCTTTCAACAAAAAAAAGTCCGGGTCCGGATGGCTTTACAGCTGAATTCTATCAAACTTTTAAAGAGGAGTTAATACCAATTCTCATGAACCTGTTCCAAATAATTGAAACAGACTCTACTCTCCCAAACTCACTCTATGAGGCCAACATAACTCTGATACCAGAACCAGATAAAGACACAACAAAAAAAGAAAATTACAGTCCAATATCCTCGATGAACCTAGATGCTAAAATCCTCAACAAAATATTAGCAATTAGGATACAGCAAAATACTAAAAAAATTATACACTATGATCAAGTGGGATTCATCCCAGGAATGCAAGGATGGTTCAACATATGAAAGTCAATAAATGTGATATATCACATCACAACAATCACGGACAAAGACCATATGATTATCTCAATAGATGCTGAAAAGGCATTTGACAAAATTCAACATTCCTTCATGATAAAGATGTAACAAATTAGGTATAGAAGGAAAATATCTTAACACAAAGCCATTTATGACAAGCCCACCACCAGTATTACTCTGAATGGGGAAAAATTGAAGGCCTTCTCCTTAAGGACAGAAACAAGACAAGGATGTCCACTCTCCCCACTTCTATTTAACATAGTGCTGGAGGTACTAGCTAGAGCAATCAGGCAAGAGAAAGAAATAAAGGGAATCCAGATTGGAGAAGATGAGGTCAAACTTTCCTTATTTGCAGATGACATGATACTATATGTAGAAAAACCTAAAGACTCTATCAAAAAACTCCTAGAGCTGGTTAATAACTTCAGTAATGTTTCAGGATACAAAATAAATGCCCAGAAATCAGTAGCATTTATATACTCAAATAATGAATTAACAGAAAGAGAAATAAAGAAAGTAAGCCCATTTACAATTGTCACCAAAAAAATGTGATACGTAGGGATTAATTTAACCAAGGAGGTTAAAGACCTGTACAATAAGAATTACAAACCACTTCTGAAAGAAATTAAAGAAGGTACAAAAAGATGGAAAGATATTTCATGCTCTTGGATTGGAAGAATTAACATTGTGAAAATGTCTATACTACCCAAAGCGATCTACAGATTCGATGCAATCCCCATCAAAATACCAATGACATTCTTCACAGAAATGGAAAAAACAATCTTACCTTTCTTTTTTTTTTTTTTTTTTGTCCTTTTTGAGACTGGCCGCACCGCGCTCAGCCAGTGAGTGCTGTGAGAGCACCGG
>NW_007726623.1:621242-623328 GCF_000696425.1 Galeopterus variegatus | reverse complement strand
CATCCCTATATAGGATCCGAACCCGCGGCGGGAGCACTGCTGCGCTCCCAGCACCGCACTCTCCTGAGTGCGCCACGGGCTTGGCCCACAATCTTATCTTTCATATGAAAAAACAAAAGACCCTGAATAGCCAAAGCAATCCTGAGCAAAAAAAGCAAAGCCATAGGCATAGCTCTGCCTGACTTCTAATTATACTACAAAGCTGTTGTAACCAAAACAGCATGGCACTGGTATAAAAACAGACATTCAGACCAGTGGAGTAGGATAGAGAACCCAGAAATCACTCCTCAGGCTTATAGCCATCTGACATTAGACAAAGGCCACAAACGTCTGCCTTGGGGAAAAGGTTGCCTCTTCAACAAGTGGTGCTGGGAAAACTGGATATCCATATGCAGAAGAATGAAACTAGATATGCATCTCTCACCATACGCTAAAATCTACTCAAAATGGATTAAAGACCTAGGTATAAGATCTGTAAAATTACTAAGGGAAAATATAGGTGAAACCCTTCAGCAGTTAGGTCAGGGCACAGGCTTCTTGAACATGAGCCCGAAAGCACAAGCAGCAAAAGAAAAAATAAACAAATGGGACTATATCAAACTAAAAAGCTTCTGCACAGCAAAAGAAACAATCACCAGAGTGAAAAGACAACCTACAGAGTGGGAGAAAATTTTTGCCAACTATGCATCCGACAAAGGACTAATATCCAGAATATACATAGAACTCAAGCAATTATAAAGTAAAAAAATAAATACCCAATTAAAAAATGGGAAAAGGAGCTGAATAGACATTTTTCAAAGGAGGACATACAAATGGCCAACAGATACATGAAAAAATGCTCAACATCACTAGTCATCAGGGAAGTGCAAATTAAAACCACATTGAGATACCACCTCACTCCAGTTAGGACTGGCTGTGATCAAAAAGATGGTGAATAACAAATGCTGGTGAGGATGTGGAGAGAAAGGAACACTCCTGCAGTGTTGGTGGGACTGTGAATTAGCACAACCACTTTGGAAAATAATTTGGAGTTTTCTCAAACAATTACAGATAGTTCTTCCATATGGTCCAGCAATCCCTCTTCTGGGTGTATATCCAGAGGAATGGAAATCATTTTGAAGGGATCCCTGCACTCCCATGTTTTTCACAGCTCTGTTTACAATAGCCAAGATATGGAACCAACCTAAATGCCCATCAATAGATGGCTGGATAAGGAAACTGGTATATATACACCATGGGATACTACTCTGCCATAAAAAAGAATGAAATCCTCCCATTTGCAGCAACATGGATGAACCTGGAGAAACTTATGTTGAGTGAAACAAGCAAAGCACAGAGGGATGAATACCACATGTGCTCACTCATATGTGGGAGCTGAGAGAGAAAGGAGGGCAGGAAAGAAAGACCACAGTAGTCCCATGATCCAACAGAGGCAGGGAACATTCCTAGGGATATGAATTGGAGTTGAGGGGAGATGGGGAGGGGGAGGGAGGTTGGGGGATAATTGGAAGGGGACAAAGGGTACAAAGTAATTTCTGGTAATGGGTGTGCCCCCAGTATGAGTCTGGTCCCCACATCATGGGCAGGATGGGGGACAATCAGCTTTGTATCTCATGAATATTCAAAAGAAAGAAAGAAAGATAGGAAGGAAGGAAGGAAGGAAGGGAGGGAGGGAGGGAAAGAAAGAAAGAAAGATAGGAAGGAAGGAAGGAAGGAAGGGAGGGAGGGAGGGAGGGAGGGAAAGAAAGAAAGAAAGAGACCAGCCCTGCTGGCCTTAGGTGTTCCCAAAGCCTTGAGCGAGACACTGGTCAGCTTCGAGCCAGGCGCTCTCCAAGGCAAGGGCTGACGCACGTCGCTGTCTGGGGAGGAAGGGCAAACAGGTGGTGGGCGCCCGGGCTGGCGACTGTCTCACTGTGCCAGCTCCCCACTGCGGCTCCAGGGGCTGGAGGGAGTTGAACATTAACCCCTTTGGTGAGTGGCCCCGGTTAAACAAACACCCGCTATCACAGGTCAACAGCAGCCGCCTCCCCGCTGGCTGGGCTGCTGCTAACTCAGAGCCCAGAGCAGCCCTGCCTGGGCGCTGCCT
>NW_007726623.1:617870-621073 GCF_000696425.1 Galeopterus variegatus | reverse complement strand
CTGTGGCCTCCTGGGATGTCTGGGCCACAGTTGGGTCTGGGGGTCAGGAGCAGGGTAGGGGGATGCTGGGCTGGGTCAGGGTGTCATAAGGTGAATCCAGAGAAAAGCTACAGGCTTTGAAATCAGCTTCCAGGAAGTGACAAAAGCAACGAACACTTAGGGAACAGCTGTGGCCTCCTGGGATGTCTGGGCCACAGTTGGGTCTGGGGGTCAGGAGCAGGGTAGGGGATGCTGGGCTGGGTCAGGGTGTCATAAGGTGAATCCAGAGAAAAACTACAGGCTTTGAAATCAGCTTCCAGGAAGTGACAAAAGCAACGAACACTTAGGGAACCCTCACCACGTGCTTGTTTCTTTTTGCTGCTTTGTTAAATTTTCAATGAGGTGGACATTACTGTCACCTCGTTTTACAGAACAGGAAACTAAGGCTGAGACAGGCCGAGCTGCTGAGTTAGGAAGCGGTGCAGACAATTTGCCCAGGGGCACCTGAGCAGGGCCTCACCGCTACAGGCGCTCCCGTGTCCCTCCCACCCCACCCAGCCTCCTCGGGGCCCCGACAGTCCCCATTCAAGCCTCCTGGACTGGCCATGCTGAGCTTCTTTCTCAGTGTTCTCAGAAGACACCCTGTCCTTCCTTGTGGCCAGGACTGCACGCGTCCACTGCGTCCCCACCCTTGGTTTCATGAACTCCTATTCATCCCTCGGACCCTTCTTTGTGTCACCTCCTCCTTGAAGCCTGCCTTCTTTTCCCCGCAGAAACAGGGCCCCCTCCTCCGTACTCCCACCATACGTCTCACCTACATCTATTCAAGGCACTTGTCACACTTCCCTGCTATTTGTGTATCTGGGTTTAAGTCACATCTGTAGCCGCTGTGCCTTTTGAGGGCCCAGCTCCTATTGGGCACTCAAGTAGGGAAGGTTGTCAAGGAAGCAGGTGACGCCAGAGAGTCCCCCATGGAAGCAGGAGAGGAACGGGCGGAGCAGCACCTTCAGGTGAGCAGAGGAGGCACAGCTCGGCTGACAGAGAAGAAAGAGCTGGAATGGTCTCGAGTACACAGCAACAGTGGCCACCAGCTCCAGCCGTTCCAAACAGGGATGGAGAAAGCTGTGATCGAGGCAGTTCGAGCAGGTGCCTGGGGTGCCAAGCGCGGACTCCCGAGGTGGGGCACAGGGACAGCAGGTGACGCTAACTGCTGGCCTGGGTGCCAGGCCCCACGTGAAGGGCTCCAGGGGTGCTCTCTCCTCAACAATCCCAAAGTTAAGTGCCATCATCACCCGCGTTTTTACAAGTGAGGAACCTGAGACAGAGTATTTTGCTGACGCTCAGGGGACCAGGGAAGGCAGGAGCAGTTCGCCAGAAGACCCCGTGCTCTCAGCACAGCCCCAGCCCCCGCACGCACCGCCAGCCTTGGCCCTGGGCTGAGCGCTTTCCTGGGTCAGCTCTGGTCCACTTGGAGGCCTCTTAGCCCCAGAAGAAAAATGTGGTTTGACTGGTAGGAGGAGGAAATCAAAGTAGCTGTTTTGTTTATAGGAGAGTCACCGTGAAGGGCATTCTCTGACCTGCCAGAGGCCAGGAGAAAAGTCAAGTCCCTACTCCTGTGGACCGCTGGCCTGCTGTTTCTAGTCACTTTGGTGGGTGTCCCATTCCCCATGCCCACTGAGGCTGTGGTAAAGAAATCGAAATTGCCCGACCTGCTGCCCAGGGAGCAGCAAACACATTAGTAGTGGCGAAAGAGTGACTTGCTTAACAGATAAGACGTAAACCCACTTTCTGTAACTAGAGCCCTGCCTCCATCATGTAATTATAGTTTCCAACATCTGTTGCATAAGAAGAAAGAGCCCTGAGGGGCAACCACAGTTAAGTTCTAGAGGACAACACACCAAGCCTTGTCCTGATCAAATACAGCTAACCTTTTGCCCTAGGGTTATATTTGTGTCAAGTCACTATTAAAATCGCCGGGTCCAGCGGTTTGCCCGGCTGGAGGAAACCTTGGACTTTTTTGCTGCCTCTGGGCAAGCTTGGGATTGAGTCACTCTTTCAGAGGGAGAGAGGTCCGTGCCCTTCCCGGGCCCCGCAGACACCCGCAGCTCCCAGGGGCCCGCGCTGAGCGCCGCAGACCTCTCCCACTTCTCAGGCTCCCTGAGTATATTTGACTACTGGGCATGGGTCACCCCGCTTGTCTGTACCATAATCGTTAGACAAACTTCTTCTGGCCCCACCTAGCTGCATGGAGAGTGGGTAAAAAGCAGTGATTCCTATCTGGCACCCAAGGGAATTCTTAGCAGACAGAGATTTCCAGAATTGCCCTGGTGGAGGTGGGGCTGCGTGGCTTAGGCTCTGTGGCCTTCCTGGGTGCTCTCCAGGTATGGCTCCAAACAGAACCAGGCCCTCCGTGAAGGCTGTCTGCTGTCATCTCAGGGGATTGATGTCCTGCTCTCGCAGAACTGCGACCACCTCACTGGCAGGGATATTCTCCCCTGGGCCCCATCTGGGACCTTGTCATCACTGGAAAATGCAGCCCCTCCAAGAGCCCCCCATCCGCCCCGACCTCTGCATGCCCTCCCCATGGCTTGCCTGACAACCCCTTGGCCATCCTCCAACCACGGAGTGTCTCCAGGCCTTGCACGCCTCTGGTTTTGCCTGACCGGCAGCCCACTCGGCTCAGACTCACCTTCCCTTCCCTAACCTGCATGCATGCATGGCTGGCTCAACCCCTCTCCCGCTGACCTGAACCTTGTGTCCCCAAGCCCTGCCATCTTCTGTGGCCTCCACCTGGCTAAAGGCTAATGTGTGTGGAGAAGTGCTGCCACCGGCCTGGCTCCCTTGGGTGCTCAGGACCCTGACTGTACCTACAAGGAGATGGGTGACTATTTCACAGTGAATTGCACTAGGTTTCTGTAACTAGCTTGCTTTCCTATTCTCGGTTCGAATCTCCCTCACGCTGCTCTAAACGTGGGGCCCTCATCTCCTCACTCTCAGATGGTCTCTCCTCCTGCTTTACATAGATAGAGACCCTCATGCTGGCCTGGCTCCCCCACCACGTCTGTAAGCCCCTCTTCCTCTTGGAAGGAAGAATCTGTACTCCTAGACCCACTCTCATCCCCCAACTCCGAATAACTCCTTCACTTGCCTTCTTAGGAACACGCGATCTCCTGGGGAAGCTTCCCACCTCAAAGGTTAAATTTGCTTGTCTTTTATTAATAAAC
>NW_007726623.1:597105-617563 GCF_000696425.1 Galeopterus variegatus | reverse complement strand
GCTTTCCTATTCTCGGTTCGAATCTCCCTCACGCTGCTCTAAACGTGGGGCCCTCATCTCCTCACTCTCAGATGGTCTCTCCCCCTGCTTTACATAGATAGAGACCCTCATGCTGGCCTGGCTCCCCCACCACGTCTGTAAGCCCCTCTTCCTCTTGGAAGGAAGAATCTGTACTCCCAGACCCACTCTCATCCCCCAACTCCGAATAACTCCTTCACTTGCCTTCTTAGGAACACGCGATCTCCTGGGGAAGCTTCCCACCTCAAAGGTTAAATTTGCTTGTCTTTTATTAATAAACAAATGGAACCAGCTCCTCTCCCAGCTGTCATCTGCGTTCCTCCTTCACAACCAAACTTCCTCTCCCCTGCTTTCCCCTCGCCCAGTCTGGGTCCTCTTTGAAGTGCTGCCCCACGCTGTGCACTCTCCAAGATCACCAAGGACCAGTGGCCTTTGAGCAGCATTCCCTGCTGTCTGTCCATGCCTTATTGTGGAAAGGCCCAGGGGCTGTCCTCAGCCCTCTTTCCCTGGGTTATCTATCTCTGTTATGGTTCTAATGTGTCACTCAAAGTTCATGTGTTGGAAACTTGGCCCCCAAAGCAACAGTGTATGGAGGTGGGGCCTAATCAGAGTGATTAGCTTATGAGGGCTCTGCACTCATGAATAGATCAGTGCTGCTGTTCTGGGAGTGGGTTAGTTACCACCCGATATGGCCCCTTGATCTTGGACTTCCCACCTTCCAGAGCCACGAGCCAAATGTACTTCTGTTGTCTATAAACGACCCAGTCTATGGTATTCTGTCACTGCAATACAAAACAGACTAAGACAGAAAACTGGTATGGAGAAGTGGGGCTGCTGCTATAACAAATACCTGAAAATGTGGAAGTGGCTTTGGAATTGGGTAATGGGTAGAGGCTGGAAGAATTTGAAGGTGACAGCTAGAAAAAGCCTAGATTGCCATGAATGAAGTGTTAAGGGTAGTTCTGGAGAGGCCTCACAAGACAAGAACTGTGGGGAGAGCTCAAATCTTCTTCAAGATTACTTAAGTGGTTATGGTCACAATGTTGGTAGAAATGTGGATAATAAAGTCCATTCTGATGAAGTCTCAGAAATGAGGAACAAGGTATTGGAAACTGGAGTGAAGGCCATTCTTGTTATAACAGTTGCAAAGAACTTGGCAGAATTGTGTCCTAGGGCTTTGCAGAAGGCAGAGCTTGAGAGCAATACAGTAGGAAATCTGGCAGAAGACATACAGAAGTCGCAAAGTGTTCAAGGTGCTGTATGGCTTCTTTTGGCCACTTACAGTAAAGTGAGAGAATTTGCAGAAGGCAGAGCTTGAGAGCAATACAGTAGGAAATCTGGCAGAAGACATACAGAAGTTGCAAAGTGTTCAAGGTGCTGTATGGCTTCTTTTGGCCACTTACAGTAAAGTGAGAGAAAGAAATGATTCAAAGACATAATTTATAATTAAAAGGAAAGCAGAACAGAAAGACTTGGAAAACTTTCAATGTAGCCTTGTAAAGAATAAAAGTGTGTTCAGCAGAGAATATTAAGGGTGTGGCCAAGAAACATTTGCTTAAGAGATTAACATGGATAGAAGGAAGATTGGTTCTATTCATTCAGACAATGGGGGAGTGGCCCCAAAGGCATTTCAGAGATTTTCAAGGCAAGCTGACACCTTGATGGCAAGGTTTCCAGAGGGGCATCCAAGGGACCTCAGCATTTGCTGCCCTGCACTGCCTTGGGACTCTGCCCCTTGCATTCTGGTCCAGAACCCATTGGCTGCCCCAGCCATGGCTTAAGCAGGGCAAGATGTGGCTTGACTGACCACTCTGGAAGGTACAAGCCATGACCCGTGGCAGCATCGTGTTGCTAAGTCTGTAGGTGCACAAAATGCAAGAGCTGTTGCAGGGGTGGAGCCACCACAGACAGCCCCTACTAGGGCAATGTCTAGTGGAGCCATGGGCATGAGGCGACTCCTGAGTCCCCAGCACTGTAGGGCCACCAGTGTGCAACTCCAGCCTGGGAAAACTGCAACCTGTGACAGCTGCTGGGTAGACTGAGCCCAGCAAAGCCACAGGGGGTGGGGCTGCCTGAGGCCTTGGGGACCCAACCCCTGCCCAGTGTGAACAGAAGGCAGGACATGGAGTCAAGGAAAATTATTCTGGAGCCTTAAGATTATTGTTGTTTGCCCTGTTGGATTTTGGACTAACTTGGGACCAGTGTTCCCTTTTTTCTTACCTATTTCGCCCTTTAGGAATGGGAATATCTATCCTATGACTCTCCCACCATTCTATTTTGGAAGTAGATAACCTGTTTTGATTTCACAGGTTCACAGCTGGAGGGGACTTGCCTCAGCATGAATCACTGTCACCGCATATCTGATTTAGATGAGACTCCAGACTTTGGACTTTTGAGTTGATGCTGGAACAAGTTAAGATTTGGGACTACTGGGATGGAATGAACAGATTTTGCATGTGTCAAGAACGTGAATTTTGGGGGCTGGGGCAGAATGCTATGGTTTGAGTGTGTCCCTCACAGTTCACGTGCTGGAAACTTAATCCCCAATGCAACCGTGTTGAGAGGTGGGACTTTTAAGAGGTGATTAGGTCATTAGGGCTCTGCCTCAGGAATGAACTAATGCTGTTATTGCAGGAGTGGGTTCCTGATAAAGGGATGAGTTTGGCCCCCTTCCCCTCTGTCATGTGCTGTCGTGCCATGTCATGTTTTCCACCAGAGGGTGATGCAGCAAAAAGGCCCTCACCAGATGTGGCTCTCCAATCCTGGACTTCCTGGCCTCCAGAAGTGTGAGCCAATAAACTGCTATTGTTTATAAATTACCCAGTCTGTGGTATTCTGTCATAACAGCACAAAACAGACTAAGACACTCACCTACTCCAATGGCTTTGATTTCACCCCTGTAGTGGATTGAATTATGTCCCCCCCAAACTCCCTGAAGCTTGAATTGTGTCCCTCCAAGTTTTATGTATTAGAAATTTAGCCCCCACTGTGACTGTTAAGAGGGTGGGAAATCCTATTATGGTAATTGAACAGTGGAGCCTTGAAGAGGTGATTGGACTGTAGGACCCTGCAGTAGTGAGTGGATTAAAAATAGTGGTCATGGGCTGGCCCGGTGGTGCACTTGGTAGAGTGCGGTGCTTGGGAGTGTGGCAGCGCTCCTGCCGAGGGTTTGGATCCCATACAGAGACCGGTCCGCTCACTGGTTGAGCATGGTGCGGGTGCAACACCGAGGGTTGTGATCCCGTTACCGGTCACGAAAGAAGACAAAAAGGAAAAAAAAATAGTGGTCAGGGTTGTGGTTCTGAGGGTTTTAAAAGGAGAGTCTGTCTCTCTCTCTCTCTCTCTGCTTCTACCATCTTGCAATGTGAGTCCCCTGGGTCACTGTCGCCACCACCAGATGGACTTTTTCTTTATAAATCCAGTCTCAGGGATTTCGTTATAGCAACACAAAATGGACTAATACAGAAAATTGGTACAAGTGGGGTGTTGCTTATAACAAATACTTGAAAATGTGGAAGCAGCTTTGGAACTGGGTGTTTGGCAAAGGTTGGAGGAGTTTGGAGGACTCAGAAGAAGACAAAGAGATGAGGGAAAGTTTGGAATGTCTTAGAGACTGGTTACGGGGTGTTGAGCAGAATGCTGATAGAAATGTGGACTGTAAAGACCCTTCTAAGGAGGTCTCAGATAGGAACAACAAGTTTATCAGAAACTGGGGCAAAGATCACCCTTGTTGTGAACTGGCAAGGAATTTGGCTGCCAAAGAGATGAGGGAAAGTTTGGAATGTCTTAGAGACTGGTTACGGGGTGTTGAGCAGAATGTTGATAGAAATGTGGACTGTAGAGACCCTTCTAAGGAGGTCTCAGATAGGAACAACAAGTTTATCAGAAACTGGGGCAAAGATCACCCTTGCTGTGAACTGGCAAGGAATTTGGCTGGATTGTATCCATGCCCTAGGAATTTGTGGAAGTTGGAACTTAGGAGCTGTGAACCAGAGTATTTAGCAGAAGAAATTTCAAAGCAGCGAAGCATTAAGGAAACTGCATGGCCACTTGTGAAGCCTACACTGAGTTATGGCGGCAAAGGCATGACATAAAGCCAGAATTTAAAAGGGAAGCAGAGTGTAAAGATTTGGAAAATTTGCAGCCTGGCCATGTGGGAGAGAAGCAGAGAGCATTTTCAGAAGGAAAACTCAATGGTACTAAGACTAACACAAAAGAAAGGGATTATCAAGAGAAGGGGGAAAGGGCCCTGAAGGCACTGCAGAAGCTTCTGGGGCTAATCCTTCCATTTCAGACCCACAGGTCTAGGGAGACAGAATGGTCTTAGGGAATGGTCCTGAGGTGCCCTCCATGAGCTCACTGCTCAGGGACACCTTGGGAAGCTGCTTCTGGCACCAGCACTCCAACTGCTTTAGCTGCTCCAGCTGTAGCTAAATTGGCCCTAGGTGTGACTGGACCTGCAGCTTTGGAAAATACAAGCTGGAAGCCTTGGTGGTATCCACATGGTGTTAGGTCTGCAGGCTTGCAGAATGCTAGAGCTGTGGAGGCTTGGGAGCTTCCACCCCAATTTCAGGGGACGTATGGAAAAGTCTGGGACCCAGGAAGAGATCTGTCACAGGGGCAGATTCACTGCATAGAGTCTTTGCTAGAGCAATGACAAGCAGAAATGTGGGGTCAGAGTTGCAGCAGAGAAACCCCAATAGGGCCATGCCTAGTGGAGCCCTGAGAGCGGGACCTCCACGGAGACTCCAGACCTGTGGAACTACCAGAGTAGAATGCCAGCCTGGGAGAGCTGAAGTGTGGCCTGAGACCAGGAAAGCCATAGGAGCAGAGCTGCCTGAAGACTTGCGGACCCAACCCCCACACCAGCATGCAGAGGAGGTCGAACGTGGAGTCAAGGTCCCTGATTCACTAGCATTGAGATTTAATGCCTGCTCTGCTGGGCTTCGGACTTGTTTGGGACCTGTTACCCTTTTCTTTTGGCTGATGTCTCCCTTTTGAAACAGGAATATGTACCGTATGTTTGTCCCACCATCATATCTTGGATGTAGACAACTTGTATTGATTTCACAGATGGGACTTTAAACTTTGGACGCTTCAGTTGAAACAAGTTAAGACTTTGGGGATGAAGAATGTATTTGCATGTAAAAAGGACGTGAGTTTTGGTGGGCGAGGAGAGGAATGTAGTGAATTGAATTATATGCCCCCCAAACCCTTGAAGCTTGAATTGTCCCCCAAGTTTTATGTATTGGAAACTTGGCCCCCACTGTGACTGTTAGGAGGGTGGGAAATCCTATTATGGTAACTGAAAGGTGGAGCCTTGAAGAGGTGATTGGACTGTAGGACTGTACAGTAGCAAATGGATTAAAAATGGTGGTCAGGGGTGTGGTTCTGAGGGCTTTAAAAGAAGAGGAGAGTCTTCTTCTCTCTCTGCTTCCACCATCTTGCAATGTGAGACCCCTGGGTCACTGTCGCCACCACTGGATGGACTCTGGACTTTCCAGCCTCAAAAACTGTAAACAATATCATTTTTCTTTATAAATCTCCCAGTCTCTTATAACAAAATGTCATAAGCAACAAAACTAGACTAATACAAGCCCACAGTTAAGACTCTCAAATCTTGCCCTCCCAACCCCAAATACATAATAACTGCTCAACAAATATTGAAGAAATGCAATTTCATTCCAGCTACGCTAAGGGTGACTGCTCAGGGTCTCAAGCTGGTACCTGCCCTCTGGTGTTTCTGAGTGCACCTAGCAAAGCCCTGCTTCCCCTCAGCAGAGCAGACTCAACAGGGTGGGCTGCTCCCAAAAGATAGAAGTCACTGTCTACTGCAGTTTAGCAGAAAAACTCACAGATCTGACAAGGATCTGCAAATAGACTGACCTTTCAGAACAATTCCAAAGCCATCTCCATAAGCCTGCAGCATGTTTTCCCCCTCCAAATTAACACCTTTCCAACTGTCTCCATGACCATTTCCAAGCTTAACATCCTGGGGAAATGAGTGGCAGAAGTGCAGGAAGACAGAGAGCTGGGGGCAGCATTAGTGGGAGACTCCCTTCCCAATTCTGGCCACTCGTACTCCCTGCCCCTTCCTACCAATCCTGGTGCTCTTTCTGAAGCAGCAAAACTCACTTCTCTTCTGGGCTCCATCTCTAGCAAACACATGCAATGCCCATGTGCTCCAGGACATGAGGAAGTAGAAAGCTGGAGACCTAAACTTCCCTTGCATGTGACGGTCACACTGAGGTTGACAGCTTGTTTGCACCTTGCTCTGAGTGCCACTGGGTTCTGCAGTACACGATGAGGTGCATGTCAGTGACAGGAAGTTGAGAAACAAGTGACACAAAAGATCCAGGCAAGCTAGCTGCCCTTGGCTACTGGAAAGTAGAGAGAAACCTCTCTGTCTGCACTGGGAACCCAAGTTTGGGTGGATATTTCAATTAGGAATGTCCTCACCAAGAGTGGATGCAGCTCATCCTGAAACATAACTGGTGACAGAGCCAGGGGTTCACACTGACTTCTGAGAACCATGCTCGGTGCTAGAAAAATGAGCGCAAGCAACTTGCTCAGGGCCACTTGGATACTCAGAGTTGAGAACTCAGGTTCCCTGATTCCTATGCCAGTTGTTATCTCCTTCCAACTAGGTTGCCACAGTACCAGCGAGGAAGAAGGACCCGCACCCGTTCTGGACACGCCGGTTTGGTGCAATATGGTGAGGGAAAAAAAACAGGTCATCAGGAATCATTAATGATTGGGTTGCAAAAGCCCTCAAATGTTATTTTGTTCCATGTTGAGGGCAAAAGACTTGAGTTCAAGGGCTAGGAAGGGATGCGGTTTAAAAGTAGCCTTCCTACTGAGAAAAACACCGAGTGTTTGCCCTCTGTTCTTTTAAAGTGAGTGACACCAGATGTAAGAGGAGACCAGGACCCAGAGAACTCAACACTCATGGATACCAAAAAGCTTTGGAAACTTTCTGATTTTACAGATTCTGCTTTACATGAAAACTTCGTGGAGAAAGTCACCGCTTTGATCTTTTCTTCTCAGATACAGTGAACACTGGCCAAATTGTTTTAATTTCCGAATTTATTAAAATGATTAACCTCAATACTGCAAGTGCATGTACAAAATATTTGTAAAAAATGTTTTTAATGAAACATTAAAGAACTTACCTCAAATGCTGAAAAAGTCCTTTTTCATTCTTTCAGTACAAGGAATACATTGTATCTCAAAAGTATTACAACTCAGCAAAACAATTTAAAACAGTAATTTGAAAAATGATTGAAAATTGAATACTTTACATATACTTCTACGATCATTTCCTAATTCTTATAATGCCAAAATCTTTACCAATCATTGCATAAGCTCAAGCTATAAGTTTTATTGAATGCAACCTCTTCCAAACTGGTCAACCGTGTGTGGATGTCACCATTCCACACACTAGTCCTACAGCAGATCTAGAACAGTTCTGAGGCCCCCACCTTGCAAAACGGAAATCAGGTTTCCCTAGAAGGCATCAGCAGCAGCTGCTGAGTGCTTGTGCATACCAACTCCTGAGAGGCAGTGATTGGTTACCAAATGTCACTGCTCTGAGACCCATGGGAAGGTCAGCCTCAATAGACGAGGCCACAATAATATTAAAACAAACATCATAAATAAGTTACTAAAATTAAGCTTAAAAATGGAGAAAAATGGGAAATGTGTTATTTTTTCCTTAAGAGTGAAATTCCTGAAATGGCTATTGTTGGTATTCAAATAAACAGTTCAAGAGTTAGTCTCTGAACCTCTCCAAAACACCCTGAACTGAGGTGGGAATAAAAGAGGTGACCCACTGTCCTCCGGCACCCTCCAGACACGGGGTCTACCCTTCATCTTCCTCACCGGCACAGCTCTCACTACGCCTAGGAAGGGACCCCATGAGGACAGAAGGTGGTCTGTAAAGTGCTGGGGGGCCTCGGGACAGGTGCTCCTGAGAGACTGTGTGGGGAAGGAAGTCGACCACATGCTTCCAAATTAATACCTGAGGAATTAGACTGCACCGTAACCAACGAGGACAAGACCAGAGAAGGGACAGAAGGGGCTCCTTACAGAACACGAGGAGAAAATCTAAGTTTTAAAAACTTGTTTTCATGAATCTTATTAATTTCCATTTGGAACCTGCTAGCAATAGTTTTAAGGAAATTTAATTTATATAAAGTCTCCCAAACCTGGAAACTGGTAGGAATTGATTAGTAATAAGTGAGCACTGAGGTTCTCCCCACTGGACTTTTCATTATCTGCAGATTCCTTTTAATATTTTTAGACATGGGCTACTTTTCTACAGACACTACACAAATCCCATAAATTGATTTTACTTAGGAACACTGGATATCTGAAAGTACATGTACACATTTCCCAGAAATAAAGAGACCCACTGGTGTCAAACACCTGTTAGATTTATATTCCTAAATTCTTTGTGCAGTGATTTGTAAAATAATCCAGAGAAATGAAAGAGCCTAGTATTGAACATTAAGTAGTAATCAAAATTTGCTCATTAAGTTACTTAAAATTAATTTCTCTTCTGAAAGTGCTTCAAAAAACAAATTAAATCTGACTCCTTTTTGTTTAACTGATAATATAGTCAAAAAATCTTTGATATTTTCATAATAAACTAACATAAGCCAAGAATTCCCACTGATGCAGTGCTTAAAACTATATATTTATAATTTCCTATTTTATTGGCATGAATATTCCTAAACTTAAAAACCTTCCTGGTAAGTTCTTTTAATTTCTTATGACAAAAATTTCTCACAACACACAAATATTTACAACATATACATTGTTTTCAGTTCTTTACACTGAATTTCAAAGACAAACATTTTTAGAGGTTACCACAGAACAAAAGCTGTGACTCATGTTTTTATTTCATAAACTATCATAAGTTAAAGTGAATAGACTTTTTTAATATTCCTTGTAGCATTTTACAAGTGCAACAGAAGACTTGAAGGACCAAATTAAGATCGCTGTAGTTCATTAGATAAATGTTGCTTGTTGTCATCACATTGTTCACAGCAAATTTTTGAAAAAATAAGCACCAATCATTCTTGCAAAGAACAATTTTATCTAAAAGGATTGAAAAGTGTTAAATACAAGGTCTTTAATTTACATGACAAGCAATAAATACACAGTATCGAAACTCATCCTGCACACTGCTACCCTTGCACATACAACGTACTGAAAAGTGAGTTGTCACGCATGTATAGTTTTTTTTTTTTTTTAAGAAACCAATTTGACTCTCAACCAATGGTTTGCTATGTTACCAAAGGCCACAAACAGTACACCTGGGCCCGCAAACAGTGTGAAACTGACAAAACTCCGAGGAGGAAACATCTAGCAAATAAATCAAAAGCCAAAGATCATTGCTGGTGATATTAGCATATACTAGAAAACCTTAATATGCTGCTACTATGATTTGTTTTAAATTATTGTTTAGTCATATATTAAAGAGCCAGCTGATGCTCTTAAAGTTAAAAAAAAAAATGTGTAGCCACATTATTGTTTTCAACGTCCTGTGTGGAAAGTTGCTATCACTGTACAATTTTGCTTGAGCTTTTATTTTACAACAGGGCTTTACCTCTAACTCAGAATTGCACGTAAGAAGGCTATTTAAAAAGTACGATAAAAATTTACACAAATCAGACTTAAGTCAGTACACTGTACACTTTCTACAATATTATGCTGATAAGTGAAGAGACAATAGAAGTGCTGTCACTAAAATGTTTCAGTTGAGGAATAATTGACTGGAATTTTTTATTTCCTTAAAGTAGTTATCCCATGTCAAATTAAGACAAAGAGCTTATGCGTTAAGCCTTAAAGACTGATCTTCTCTTCTCCTTGAAGAAATGTCAATATCTATAGAGTCTTTTCCAACTATTAGCCTCAATCGCTTAGCTGGAGGAAGAGGAATAAAATCATCTTCAAAGTCATCATCATAGTCTTCCTCCTCTTCATCTCCCTCTGAAGAGGAGGAGTCACCTGTACTTTCTTCCTCGTACTGACTATAGTCACCCACTTCCATTCGAGACTCCAGGAGAGAAAGGGGATCGCTACAGCACATGCCATTTTCATGAAGCCCCTCTGTATAGGACCCCCTACTCTCCTCGTCCCGTTTTAGCTGGATTTTCAATTTTGTAGAACTACTGCCTGATCCTGAGTTAAACCCATTATTAAGCTTTGCTACATAGAGATTACTATCATTTTCGTGGTCTTTACTTAACTTGATGCTTATTTTTGAAGAATTCATTCCATCATTCTCTTGGTCATTTGTCTTGCTGCTGCTATCATGACGCCTACGAAGAGTCAATTTGGGAATCCCAGAGTTATTTTCTAGGATTAACTGTGCATCATACCTTGTGATTCGCCTTTTCTTTTTACTTTTTGCAGTTCTAAAACTGTCTTTTGTTTTGAAGCTGTCTGACGTAACAACTGAACACCCTACAGGTGAAGGAGCACAGTCTGTGTAGGTCACAGGCACACCGCCTGTGCCGCTGTGCTCCCCCGGGTCAGAACGGGGCCCCATCAACTCTGGCACCAAGCTGTCTTTTCCAAGGGAATCATGCACCGGAGTGGAGTCCTCTAGCTTTGCAAACTGTTTCACAAGTCTTCCTTGTCTTGGCTTCTTTTTGGACATGCCAGTGTCACCCTTATGACACTTTGCTTCCCCCTTTTGTGCAGTTTCATGAGCCAGATCTTCCTCCTGCACCATGGGAGCTGGCAGCTCACCACCATCCAGGCAAGGTTCCATCATGCTGCTTTTACAGTCATCCGATGTGTTTGGTTCAAGCCTGATGTCAGAGGCCTCCTTCAGACTGGTTCTTGTCCTCACTGATCGCCTGGTCGTGTAGGTGCAGGGTGAGCCCTCCCCCTGCGAATGAGCACCTCTCACGGGATTCTGTCTGTGTTCTCTTGCTGCGTGTCTAGTCAAGCACCCACTAGCAACTGCAGCTTGGGCTGGTCCCTCCGGCTCCTTATCTTTTTTAATGGGCAAATTTTTATACAGAACTACTTTAGGCTCTTTAAGTACTAAATTTCCCATTTCGAGTTTTCTTGAAGCACTCTTTTGCTCCAGCCGCTTGCAATGGTTTCTTAACTTTATCTTTGAAAGTAAAGGCTTTGCAGGCTTTTTCAGTTTCTTTGGTACCCTGGAATTATTTATATGCGTTAGCTTAGATGAGGTAGAGTTGGAAGAAGCTGGAATTCTTGACATAGACTGCCTCGTTAATGTTCTGCTCTTGCTGTTCTTTTTTACACCAACTGAAGATTTTCGGTTAGAAGCTGTAAGGTTAAAAAAAAGAGGGGGCGGGGGATGAAAAAAAGCCTTGGTAACACAGTAGTGTTCAACAAAACAATACCAACCCAGACTCAGCTATAAAATGTTGAGATTACACAAATGTGGACAACAGACCCTACCCCCAGTTCAGATTTTGCCAGCACATGAATTATTCCCCACACTGCTTTTAAGTTCTCCTTCCAACTTACAGAGCATTTATTCATTTTTAAGGTAAGTAATTTCATGGTTAAAGAGCTCTTAGCACAGTAGGGACCTAGATTTCATTCTAAGCTTCTCCTTAATCAGTCTTGATGTTGGTCCAAACTAAGTGTTTCTTCTCCTGACTTAGTATTTTTCCAGACAAAAGATTTGAAGAAAAGCTAAGTAAAAATCAGTTTTTTCTTCCAGAAATTCCTCTTAAAATCATCACTTTGAATATGTTTCTAAAATCCATTCCTCATTAACCCAAAGTAAACATGTTACTTGGCCAGTAGCAATGAACAGACATGTATTACTAATGGGCTCTAAGAGACAAATTCTATCACAATGGTTTCAAATAAAAATAGATCCTAAGAACGATATACTGTCGCTCCCAAAAGACCTTTAACAAAAAAGAACTGCACTATTGTAAGCTGTCTCCTTCAACTGTGGAGACCAGAAGAGACAATGGGTGGGCTGTCACTTTAGAAGAGCTGCAGAACTTACTTGGCTCCATCTCATCAGTGACTGCCTGATGCCAAAAATCAAACCAAAAGGATGCTGCTAGAATTATACACTCTCAGGACAAAGGGGACCCAACTTCTTTCCTCTAAGATAAGGATACAAAAAGATGCAATGATCCTAATGGTAATGACAACCTGAGAACATGGACAGTTGAATGGCTTCTCAAACGGGCTTTATGTGTGATTCAAGCTTAAGCTGCTCCCATAGTTACTCTCTGACCTAAGAAATGACTTTCTGTTATTTTTTCTCTACATTTACATTCTGGACTTTTATTTATAGTTTTACATGAGTCAATTTCTCAATTACTTAGTTCCCTCATCCCCCAGTCAAAAATCATCTTCCTGATTAATGTCCCTTTAAAAGTCATCCACTAGGGAAGCTGAGATGACCAAACTAATAGTCACAACCTCTCACCAGAAACAGGACAATAAAAACAATGAAAACGGTTAAGCCCAGCACACTGCCTGCCCAAGTATTAGGATCCTCTGGACAGTCTCTGTTGCTTTCTACATGCCTGAAGGTTGCCAGGGTAACTGCCATTCCTTCTGCACAGCTAAGCAGGTAAGTTCCCACCAGTTAATTTTTATTTATGAAAGAGGAGCAAGAATGCATAACAAGCATTCCAAAAATATCAAGCCACCAAGAAAAGAAGGCTCTGTACTCAGAGACTGGCTCATAAATGGCTTCGGAATTCACAGCAATGAGATCCACTGATTGAACCAAGAACATACTTATAAATGTGGGCTGCTACCAAGGAGGCAACTAACTTATTTTTAGAATAGTAGGAGTAGTGAAGTTTGAATACTATTCAATGTGAGAGTGAGTGATTTACTGTGAACAGGAATGATACAAAACTACTTGACAAATTATTATTTTTTTAATATAAGGATATTAAGGGAATTCTTTTTTGCAAATAATTTATGTTTGCCTACAAGGAAGACTGAGTAGATGTATTGTCAATATAAACACACGCTAGTGTTCTGGTTGTTTCTAGGCAAAACTCAGGAAAAGACTGCATTTGTCTGATGACCATTTGCTTGGCTTTTTCAAATGTCCTTTGCTTACCCAATGCTTCTTCAAGGACCAATCTATGACTAAGCTTGGTGGTTCTCAACCTTTTTTCTCTTTCTATACCATTCTCATTACATAACTGCAATCATCCCTACGTAATGTCACATACACTGTCACCCCTACAATGATCAAATATACATCATATTCTCAACAGCAATCCCCTTGCAATCTGGATCAGGCCTGACCCTCCAACGACAGCCTTTGCCAATCGGATAACCTCCTCGTCATGAAATCCAGTGAACACTTTTCAGCTCTTCCCTGTTTTCATTTCTCTGAACATGACATTGATAACCATTTTCTTTTTCTTGTGAATCCCTCTTCCCTTGGCTGTCAGTGAGTGCTCTCTCCCAGGTTTCCTTCTGTTCCTGGTACTTCTCCATGTGCCATTCAGACTGTCAATGCACGGGACTCTACCGTTCCAGGCCCTTTGGAAACTCCACACACATTCTCTGGGAGATAAGCATCTAACCCGCCATGGCTGTCACCACTAACATGCTAATGGCTCCCTAACCACTTCCTCTAGCTCAATTCTCTCCTAAATTAGAGATCCAGATCACCAAGTCCTACTGAGGCAGTCTCGTAAGCCCCTCACACTGTCAACATGCCTAAACTGAACTCACCATCAAGCCTCCTGGAAGCTTCTTCTTCTGAGTTATCCATCTGGCTCAATACCACCACCTGTCCAGCTGCCCAAGCAGAAACCTGTCATCCTTGATTCTTGCTTTCCCTAACTGCTTCATCCAATCACCACATCCTGTGGAGTCTGCCCCTGCTATGTCACTGGAACCCATCTCCTTCTCTCTGCCCCAAATGCCACAGTCTGCCTGAGCTACGGCAGTTTTCCTGTCTCTCCTATTGCCCTCCCAACAATCCATTCTCTATCATGTAGTCAGAATGATTTCTCCAATACATCATGTCACTTCTGGGCTTTAAACCTTTCCATAACCTAATGCCTTAAGAATAAAGTCCAAAATTTTAAGCTATGGTCATGTCCCTTCTTTTCACTTTCTACCCCAGTCATGAAGTCAACTGTACTTGTTTGAGTCCTCCACTTATCCACACACTCGTGTGAAAGTCCCTCTACTTTAAATATGCTTCACTTGTCCAACTGCCCGTTCTCCTTTAAGTCTCAGCTTAGGTGACAGCTCTCCCACGGAGACTTTCATGACTTCCTCTGTAAGACTGGGTGTCCTTCCTATGTATTCTCACAGCACCCAAGAATCTCCTTACTTGGCACTTATTTTAATCCATTAGATGAATCCCATTTTATGGCAATTCTGAATCTGGGATCTCCCCATCCCATCCCTCCTTCCAAAGATTCACTGCTGGCAACAGTACACCACTCGCAATGTTTATACTCTAAAACTGAGCACAAAAAAATAAACATAAAACAAAAATTTTTTAAAAAACTGAGCACAAAATGGACTGTATTTGATACTATATATTACTTCAATATAGATATTTCACTTACAGGTTTATGTATTTATCAATGTATTCTCATTTTGTTCGAAAAACTTTATCTTATCGAAAGCAGTCTAAAGGTATGCTCATCAAGTCAAAGGCCAAAAAAAAAAAAAAGAATGAAATAAGCAAGAGAAAGTAAGAAATGTGACTAAGATGACAGTCCAGTAGTGTGTCAAGAGTCCTTCAATGTCCAAAGAAGGTGATATACTGTCCTTGCGGGGACTGAGAATTTCAGTGGCAGTAAGGCTAAAGAAGGAAGACGATGGCCACAACAACAAACCAGAAGTCAATTATTTTCTAACAGTGTATCAAGAGACTAAGGATTCTGAGGTAAGTGGAGATAAAGTATGCCTGTGGCTTCAGCACTAACACACCTTGTGAGATTGTCTTTTCCTAGTGGCTGGGACAAATGTCAAATGCATAAACCTGCAGAGTAATTTTAAGTGGAGGACACATTCTTCTTAGCAATTACTATATACTAAGTGCTGTGCCAAATGGCCAAATTATGATGATCTCAATTCTAATGAGCACTCGTGGAAGAAAGTTTTATCACACCTACGTGAAAACCAAGCTCACATGGACTAGCACACCTAAGATCATCCATCTTAGTGATTGGCAGGGATGGGATTTAAACTTATTTAGGCCTGTGGCTCAAGACCCCAAGTTTTTAATCACTTATGTTGCCTGTAAAGTACACCACAGTATTATTATGGTCTCAGATTGGTCTCATGGGTAAAGAACCCACTGCATGGCTATCATGTTTATTTCAGGGTGTCCTCAAAATTGTAAGGCAGCCACACATGAGAGCTGCAAAAAGAACACCAAAGCCTTCTTGAGTGCTCAGGGTGCACTGGAAATGCACACTATCAATGGGAACCAAGATAATACAAGGGCCATACACAGTTTAGCATCTTCAGAACTTGAGTATCCAGAAAACCCCCAACAGAACCTTTAAAGAACTCAGTCTCAGAGTTTACTAGGCACAAGCAGCTTTCATCTGACATGACCAACAGACTGGCAATGGCTACTTGGAACAGGGCATTGGAAGGGACTTTGAAGCAGCCTGCAGTCTTAGCAGAGAAGTGTTCAGATCAGTTAGTGATGTCAGTGGCAGGCAAGGGCGTGAGAAGCGGTGTCCCAGCGTCTATTATCTAGGACAGGTCCTCCTTAGTAAGATGAACTTCTCCCACTGGCTGAGTCCTTCAGGGCTTGTCCTGACTTTTGGCGTTTGCACTGACTGTGTCCACATCTCCATGTACTGCTCTTGAGAACCTTCTGGTCTCACATTCCCTTTCATAGCACCAACTATGAGGGCAGCCCAGTCAGTGAGGAACAGAGACTTGAAAAACTAGAACCCTTCAATAACAGTACTGTAACTCAGACTTGCGGACTGAGTTTGTGAAAATCGATTTCTTATTATCTCCACTCCTGGATGCTACAGCAAACAGTCAAGCTGTGGCTTTCAAAACATCTTCCAAAAAAGGACTTGCATGGAAGGAAGAAATAATTTTTCTTCCAAGTAGGCAGAAATGTTTCTTTATACATGCTGTTCAAAGGAAGTAGTTCCTCTGTCAGCTGCTAAATTCTAAACAAACTGCAGGATAAAGATAAGCAGCAAGGAAAAAGAACTCCATTTCTATACACATGATGTACGCCCACTTCCTGTGAGAGGAGCTCTGGCAGCTCTGGCTTTTCTACCAGCTGCAGTTTGAAAAAGCCTTTCTTTCAAACAGGCAGAAGGGTATGGTTGTGAGACAAACACCAAAAGAAATACAGCCTACAAGAACACATGTAAGAACTGAAGAAATTCCTATGTGAACACAATTTAATGTACAATGCTCTCAGGGAAGTCTGAAGCCTCGAGCTCCTTCACGGCATTGTGCCTTGTCTATCAACTCTGCCCATGACCTCAAAGTTAGTTACACCAACCCTCCATTACTCCAAACAGTCATACTGCAGAAAGGTAATTTAAACAAGGCAAGAACCTCACGTAAGTAGTCACAGCAAGTGCTGTAGATCTAGTCAGTCATGCTCGAAGAGGCTGTTTCCTGCCTGTGCACTTGTCTCATCCTGCAGCCAAGGTGTGAGCTCCCTAGGACCAGCCCGAGTCTCCCACATCTGAGTCTCTTTAAGAACGAGCAGGCTTTGAATAAGTATTTGGTTTGGGGTTTTTTTTTTGGCAGCTGGCCCGTATGGGGATCTGAACCCTTGACCAACTGAGCTAACTGGCCAGCTTAGAATATGGCTTATTAAGTATTTCCTGGATGGTTACAAATTAGTACAGTCAACACCCTCCAAAATTATTTGTATTTTGGTCTTTTAAACTAAGTGCTGGGCTGGCTGATTAGCTCAGCTGGTCAGTATGGTGTTAATAACACGAAGATCAAGTGTTCAGATCTCCATACCAGCCAGCAAATCTCCTCCGTCCCCCCCAGCAAAAAGGGAAAAAATAAACTAAGTGGTGTACTGAGCTCAGTATCTATACACTAGTGATAAAGTTAATGCACAAAAACACAAAACGAGCCCACGTACATTGCAGAGCCATTCAATGTGGGCAACTTTGCAGCCGTCTCCACATACGGATGGCAGCACACATTGGTGTTTTTATATATGCATTTATAAAATGGGTTTCCCAAGTCTCCAGTTTCACCAAGGAACCAAACTCAGAAAACAAATGTTCATTACGCTGCATTTATTATCAGAATCAACAGTCAACAGTGAATTATTAACTAACTCTACCTTTTTTCTTTACTTTGGACATTAACTAAAATGACTGGAATAGGACTACAGTATTGCTTTTACACTACAAAGGTTACACCTGGCCTCTGACTCCAAGCAGCAGGTAGATTCAGGAATTCACGGCAGTGACATTCACCTTCAGGGGAGTCACCTTCCCCTTTCTTCAGGATTTTCTGTACAGATAGGGAGCATCCAGTGCTGGGCTGAAAACATCTGAAGGTAGGGAGAAGAGTCTAAAATAATCAGTATCTCAGTGGGCTCTTAAGTGCTAAGAAGTCTCACAGGACATTTACAGTGCCAACACAGGCATACTTTTGCGATCACTAAGTCAAAACTTTATAGCTTTTGTCTCTTTCAGAGACAAGTCAGACTGAACAGCCTATTGCTTTAGTGGCAACTAGAGAAAACTGGTGCTACCCAGATGAAAAACAGCCATTAAAATGGTTCCAGTACTTCGAATCACCACAAACGTGTTGTGTTTTCCTTTGCCCGTATAGGTCTTCTTCTCTTTTCTGTGTTTATTCTTCATTCTCTTTTTCCAGTTTCCATTAGATCTTGTCCCCACACACGACTGGGTATCTCAGAGCTTGCTCCTTTCTCCTTTTCATCTCTCTTGCTAATTCTGTAGTGGCTAATATAACACACCATAATACAGCGACATTCAACATGCTCCTCTACCACAATCCTGAGTCTGATAACTAGTTGTTTGGTGAACTGGATCGTTTTGAAAAAGGTAAGCAAGCGGTAAAAAGGTGGAGACCTTGAGGCCAGAAGCTAGGAACTCCCCAAAGTCCGTCATCTTTCTCTAACAGACTAGGCACACACTCAAAACATGTATGAGCCTATATGACTCTGCCCGATCCTTTATCTTTTTGTAGAGTCTAATGATATCATTACAGTGTCACTAACACTTTGAAAATGTTTTCCTCAAACATATGACGACTCTGGAACACATGATGAAGAATTCAATATCCAGTTACCAAGTATTCAAGAAAAATAGTCTAGAGTACAGCACTGAATGTGGAGGTGGGATACGGACTGTGCTGTTGTACTGAAATCATTTCCAGAACCTTGTGGTGCTGCCAGGGCTCATGAGTATCAGTTTCTCTCAATACTTCTAAGTTTGAAACTCTTGAAACACGCCTTAGAAAGCAAATTGTGTGAAAATACTTAAAAAAAAAAAAAAAAAAAAAAAAGCTTATCAAATCTCCCTTACTTACTTGCATTGTTTTTTTCCTGAGTGGTATCTGCATCAGTGTTAGAGCTGACAGATTGACTGTCTGAATTTTTGCTGCTGTCACCTAACTTTTTAAGCCTATTTAAACGTTTATCTGTTTCTCTGAGTCCATATTTGCTATTGATAACAGGAGCAGGCGCAGGCAGTCCCACTCTGGATTTAAAAGCACCAGTTCCCCGTCTGAAAGAGAAAACAGCAGAGGTTATACAAATAGAGCACACTTAAAATAAACTTGGTTGCTGATCAGGTCAACAGATGTGATGAACTGATGAGACCTCAATCTCCACTGGAAACCTGCCAAGTCTAGGACTCTGAAAAGAAATTAAATTTGTATACAATAAAATTAACTTTAAAAACTCTACACTTAACAAGAAAATTTGTTATGACTATTGTCAACCAACTGTCAATTGCCTATGAGAAACTACTGAACCTTGTAGAATTTCATGTGTAGATAAAAATAAGGAAATTCTTTAACTTCAAAAATGGTTGACACAATGGTTAGGTCTAAATTGTAGCTTAAAAAAACACCTATTAATTATATTCCAGCTTTGGTCTGCACAATTTAACATTACATTACTGAATATTGGGAATTAAGAAATTACAAGAAATCATATTACTTGATACTTTATTATGAAAAGAAAAAAAATCATAGAATTTTCCTAAATTAAGTCATTACTTAGAACTTTATGTTAAATAGAAACAAATTCTAAATGAAATTCTGTGTAAAAAGGTGAGGTTATTATTAGTGAAAATCTTTCTCCTGGAACAATAAAAACTGTTAATAATTCCTTTAAAGTTTCTGAAATAATGGGCCGGCCCGGTGGCACACTGCTACAGTGCGCCGCTTGGGAAGCGCGGCGGCGCTCCCACCGAGGGTTCGGATCCCAC
Source organism: Galeopterus variegatus (assembly GCF_000696425.1). Taxonomy (NCBI): domain Eukaryota; kingdom Metazoa; phylum Chordata; class Mammalia; order Dermoptera; family Cynocephalidae; genus Galeopterus; species Galeopterus variegatus. The sequence goes on along the minus strand of NW_007726623.1, from coordinate 598,115 downwards.
ATACAGACCGGCCGCTCACTGGCTGAGCGAGGTGCAGGCGTAACACCAAGGGTTGCGATCCCGTTGCCGGTCCCGGTCCGGTACGGGCGCGACACTGAGGGTTGCGATCCGTTGCCGGTCACGAAAAAAGACAAAAAGGAAAAAAAAAAAGTTTCTGAAATAATATAAATGATCATAATTAAATTAACAAAGTGTTACTAAATAAAAGACATTTAAAAGACTTGCTTTCACTACTGGGCAGGAATGATTTGCACCTTGCTTTAACTCTTTCTATTTATACGGGAGCGCCGCCGCGCTCCCAAGTGGCACACTGTAGCAGTGTGCCACCGGGCCGGCCCTATTTATATAAATTCTTCTGAAGTAAAGGAGGGTATTTAATAAGAGGTTCTCCTAAACTTCCCTAATAAACCTAGCTTTGCAAATCTTTGCATTATTCAGTGTTATGAAGGTAAATTTCTACTCAGCTCTATTCAAAAGAATTAAATAAAACTCATTCATTCACCTGCTTCTCTACTTCCCTTATTTCTTCTTCTTAGATTATGAAAGTAATACATGCTCACGCTTGCTACAAGTGAACAGTCCTAGGATGTACGTGGGATCTTCACAAAGTTCACAGAAAGATTTGTATTACCTTGAGCTTTTTGAAGTACCCGGGTGTATAAAGCAAAAGTTAACTGTATTTCCCAACTGCCCTCTTTTCTCAGAGCCCTAAGCACGGTGCTAACCATTTGCCAACGGTGCCATCGTCCACTCCTTCTACCATGATCTACATGCTTATTTACACTGCTGTTTCTTTTTAAGCAAACAGAATGAAACTATGGTAATACTAAACATTTCACTCAGCAACCGGTTTTCTTATTACATTATAGACAAATCAATCTGAACATTTTTTTTTTTTTTTTTTTTGTCTTTTTCCGTGTCCGGCAACGGATAGCAACCCTCAGTGTTGCCCCCGTACCGGACCGGGGACCGGCAACGGGATCGCAACCCTCGGTGCTGCTCCCGTGCCT
>NW_007726623.1:555381-596180 GCF_000696425.1 Galeopterus variegatus | reverse complement strand
TTATAGACAAATCAATCTGAACATTTTTTTTTTTTTTTTTTTTTTTTTTTCTTTTTCCCCGCCCCGCAACGGATAGCAACCCTCAGTGTTGCCCCCGCACCGGGCCGGGGACCGGCAACGGGATTGCAACCCTCAGCGTCGCCCCCATGCCTCGCTCAGCCAGTGAGCGGGAACCGGTCTGTATGTGGGATCCGAACCCTCGAGCAGGAGCGCCACCGCGCTTCCCAAGCGGCGCACTATCCAGTGCGCCACCGGGCCGGCCCCTGAACATATGTTTTGAAAGCTGTGTATTTCCACAGAATGAATGTTCTGTAATTTATTCAATCATTCCTCATTCGTGATTACTGAAACTTGTGGGTTTTTTTTTTGCTTCCCACCACCAACAGTGCTGTATTACATTGCTTTTCAAACCAAATCTTTACTAATTGGTGCTTATATCTCTATAGGATAGATTCCTCTCCTCAAACACAGGACTGCCAGGTGTAAAAGAGTATGCTCATTTTTAATAAATATTGCCAGATTACTGTACCCAAGGGTTAGAGCAATTTTTGGCCCTATTAGCATCCTATGAATGTCTGTTTCTCCACCACCTCAGCAGTATGTTACACTTCTTAAATTTTGCAATTTGATGAGTGAAAAAAAGAATACCTAACTTTGTTTTAATTTCCATGTTTATGGCCCCTTTTTCTGTGAAGCATCTCCTCCTCCTTTGCCCCTTTTTCTATTCAACTCTGTCTTTTCCTTATGAACTTCTAGGAGCTTTTTGTTATTAGAATATTAACTCTTTGCCATATATGTACTTCATTTTCCTTCAGTACATCGTGTCTTTTTAGATCTTTAATACATCTGGAGTTTATTTTGTGTATGATGTGATATAGGGGTCTAACTTGTTTTCTTTCAGAAGCACAATGAATTATACCAACATCATTTATCAAAGAAATAGTTTCCCAATATGCGGTATTAAGATCTCACAGGGCCGAGTCTGTGGCGCACTCGGGAGAGTGCGGCGCTGGGAGCGCTGCAGCGCTCCCACCGTGGGTTCAGATCCTATATAGGGATGGCCGGTACGCTCACTGGCTGAGCGTGGTGCGGCTGTTCTCAAAAAGGACAAAAAAAAAAAAAAGATCTCACATACACTTCCCTTTATTTCAGGACTCTATTCATGTCCTCTTATCTATTTGTCCATTTCTGGGCTAATACCTTCAAGTTTTGGTCACAATTATTTCACAGTAACTTTTAATATCTGTTAAGGCAAGTCTTTCCTAATTTTTTTTTTTGGCTGGCCAGTACAGAGATCTGAACCCTTGACCTTGGTGTTACCAGCACCATGTTCTCCCAAGTGAGCTAACTGGCCAGCCCTATTCTTTAGAATTTTTTTCTTGGCTATCATCAGACATACTTTCATATAAGCTTTAAAATAATTCTGACCAGGGCTGGCCAGTTAGCCCAGCTGGTTAGAGTGTGGTGTCAATAACACCAAGGTCAAGGGTTTGGATCCCCAGATCAGCTAGCTGCCAAAAAAAAAAAAAAAAGTTTTTTGACCGATTTCAAAAAATATATTTAAAATATCAAACAATTTGGGCCAAGCCTGTGGCGCACTCGGGAGAGTGCGGCACTGGGAGCGCAGCAGCGCTCCCGCCGCGGGTTCGGATCCTATATAGGGATGACCAGTGCGCTCACTGGCTGAGCGCGGTGTGGCTGGTCTCAAAAAGGACAAATAAAATAAAATAAAATAAAATAAAATAAAAATAAAATATCAAACAATTTATATATAATTGGGGAAAAAGTAATATTTTTGAGTTTTAAGTCTTTACAGTTAATATTGTGGTTCCTTTTGTTTAAGTCAATTTTCTGGAGTGAAATTTGCAGTACTTACTTATGAACACATTATAATTACTGAAGTGTCAGTATAGTCATGGCCCAGAAATGTGTTTCAATTGTACGCTGGAGATTCCATGCAGGATCTCTGCACACCATTCACTCTCGTTTCTTCACTGAGTCACCTCTTCTCACCCTCCAGCTCTCAGCTCACCCTGTATGTTTGTGGCCCTTTGGCTGCACTGCGTTGACCACTGGCACTGTGCTGGACTTGTTTATTATACTGCATGTCCTGGGTCTAACATAAAGTAACTGTTCAGTGAATAACTGATGAATAATTGAATGAGTTCCTTTGACCAGTATTGTCCTCCCAGCTAATTTCTGTAAAGGCAGAAAGAATGTGGCATTCCCGAGAGTTTCAAGAATATATATACAGTTAACATTTAAATCAAACTGCTCAAACAGTCTGAGAAGAGCTGTGCCTACTATTTTGTATTATGCTGTCTCATTTAAAAAGGATTTGCATGCTTCCATCTATTCCTCACACTAACCTTGTAGAGAAAGAGAACGAATCTGCCCAATGAATGCAATCATACTTGTGGTTCTAAACCAGTATAAGAGCTGTTTCAGTGTTGGTCTGGAATCCTGAATATGTGGTTAGATTTTTTTCAGGAAAGCCTCCAAAACATATTTATCGTATTTATTTACTCTATTCATTCATCCACTTAGCAAATATTTACCAAGCACCTACTATGTACAAGGTACTGTTCTGTATGCTATGGACATGGCAGTAAACGAAAGAGATAAAAGTCCCCGCCTTCATGGAGATTATATTCTAATGGGAAACCAGAAACCACAAATTAATTCTTTTTTTTTTTAATTCTTTTTTGTCTTTTTTACTGACCGGTAACGAGTTCGCAACCCATGGTGTCACGCCCGTACCGGGGACTGGCAACGGGATCGCAACCCTCGGTGTTGCGCCCGCACCGCGCTCAGCCAGTGAGCGGGAACCAGTCTCCACATGGGATCCGAACCCTCGGCGGGAGCGCCGCCACACTCCCAAGCGGCGCACTCTCCAGTGCGCCACCGGGTCGGCCCAACAAAATAATTCTATAGTTAACATTTGTGTATTAATTCTGTGCTGTTCTACATGCTTTATGTGAAATAAATTTAATCCTCACAACAATCCTATGAAATAGCTTCTTTTTTTTTTTTTTTTTTTTTAAAGATGACCAGTAAGGGGATCCTAACCCTTGACTTGGTATTGTCAGCACCATGCTCACCCAGTGAGCTAACCAGTCATCCCTATACGGGATCTGGACCCGTGGCCTTGGTGTTATCAGCACCACACTCTCCCGAGTGAGGCATGGGCTGGCCCTACCCTATGAAATAGCTTCTAATGCTATCCCCCTTTTACAGATGGGGAAATTAAGGAACAAAGAAGCTGATTAACTTGCTCAAAATCACACAGCTAAAAAAATGCAGAGCTGTAAGGCTCCAACTCAGGCAGTCTAACTCCATACTACAGGCACTTACCTGTTACATTATGTTTTCTCTATAAAATAATTTTAAAGCATGACTGAACTATAATTAAACAGCTTTGTGGATTCAAAGATCTTTTTATGTGGGCCGGCCCGGTGGCGCACTGCTACAGTGCACCGCTTGGGAGTGTGGCGGTGCTCCCGCCGAGGGTTCGGATCCCACATACAGACTGGTTCCCGCTCACTGGCTGAGCGAGGTGCGGGCGCAACACCGAGGGTTGCGATCCCGTTGCTGGTCCTGGTCCGGTACGGGCGCGACACTGAGGGTTGCGATCCGTTGCCGGACACGAAAAAAGAAAAAAAAAAAAAAAAAAAAAAAAAAAGAATAGGTGTTGTGTAGTCCCATCACTGCCAGAAGCCTAGTGCCACAGGAGAAAAGGGTAGCACTATGACTCTACGACTCCACCCTTGCCTGCTACACAGCTGGAGATCCCTGGCTACCCAGAAAGGAGGGAAATGGTGACTGGGGAATCTGCCCAGCTCTCCAACAGCCTGGGTGGCTGGAGGCTGGGTGTTTTAAGTGAGAGAATTGGCACAAACTGATAACTTGCTTATCCTATAAAAGCAACAGGAAGTGGAAAAAGTGAGGACTCTGAAGTTAGGCTGACGGCAGCCCAGACACTTAAGCTTCTGTACTCGCAATGTGGCATGTTATTACCTCTCTCTCATTCACAGGACAGCTGTGAGGACTGAACTAGTTGGCGAGCAAAGTGCCTAGCACAGTGCAAGATGTGCAAAATGGGCTCAGCTAACACAGGTCTCCTTCCCTGTGTGGCCTGTGTAGTCCGCACTACCTTGCAACAGGAGCCTTCCTGCACCAGCTTGTGAAGCTCCTTCCGCAGAGCTCTTGTAGGCAGAAGTCACTACAATGAGTAGTAGTGTGAACTGACAGTCCTGCCAAGGCAAATTTGAATTTCTGTAAGGACTCTAGAGTCCTGATGGGTCACAAAAAGAGGTTCCTTACTTCTTCAGCAGCAGACAGAATTTAGGAGCTGTGAAAAGTATGTGCATCAAAACAAAAATTCTGAAGGACACAGCTCAATAACATGCAAGGTAACGTCAGGGTTCTTACATGACTACCAGCGATGAACTTCACTTGCCATTTTGGGGGCAACTCCACTCTGGCACTGCATGTGTATGTGTGTAAGCCACTACCCATTCTATCTTTAAGCACATTTGTATTCTGATCCAACTCATAAAAAAACCAGCTGGTAATATTAAGATTTTAAAGGGACAGGTGCCAGTGTATCATTTGATTTTGTTTCTACAAACTGTACTGGGCGCTATGCTGCAGAACATAGAAGACTCTCTGCATTTAAATGATAGATTATGTGAGTTAGTGCCCATAAACATCAGAGGGTTAAAAGAATGTTAAAGCCAAAAATCTTACTGAATACTTTACCTTTCACAAGTGTAACACTCGCAGAACTCATTATTTTCTCCAAAAAACCCATCTCCATAATAACAAGAAATTTCTTCTCCAGGTTCAATATCTCTCAGAGCCTTCACACAAGCTGTATCTCGGCCAGTTGACACAAACTGAAATAAAGTAACCCATTACAAAACTTACACCTGAAGCAGAAACAAAATATTTGAGATAAAATTTTTATGCTTACCTTACAGTTAGGTCTGCAATCTGAAAAATGTCCAAAAGATAAAAGTCAATTAACTTGATAAGATCTGAAACACGAACAATTACAGAAATCTGAAATAAGCTTTCCATATAATTTTACAACTTTTGTTAGAAGCTTAGGTCTCAAGTTAAATTAGAGGAATATTTATTTTAATAAGTTTGTGAAAAAAGAATTCCTATTTCAAACTCTCTTTCAAAGGAAAATAAAGGTTTTACTGAATTTAATAAGGTCATTCTAATCATTAGCAGGACTGCCCAACACTAGTGCTAACACCTTAGAAATATAGCTTACCATGGTTTATAAACGCAGCAGGACCAAGCCAGAGTTGAGCACAATTTTTCCTTGTGGAATACATGACACTGAAGTCGTTTTCTCCATGTCTAAGTAGCATGTTCTCCTCAATTTCTGAAAGCTCGGCAATACAACCCACCAGTAATTCTATTTTGTCATTTCGTTTCCTATTTAAAATATGTGATGTGTTAAAAATTACTAGTAATTATAAGTAATAAGGCTTCTTTTAATAAAATAAGTCTGCCCAATAAATACCAGAAATTGAGAAGACCTAGCAGCGTACTAAAATTTTAGCTGATTTACTTGGATCTATAGCTGGGTATCTTTTCTTCCTTCTTGGAGCCCCACAGCCTTGTACATGGTTACTTATGTATCTGCCTTTTCCCTACAAGAGAATGGAAACTCCTCCAGGACAGGAACCATGCTACCTATGTGTCTGAGGCCCCTGCAGCCTCTAGTGTAGTGTTTTGCAGGAATAAAGAATTCAGATACTTGCTGCACTGAATTAAACTGGCTGGTCACTGGATGAAGCAGACAGGGACCAGTAGCAGTAAAGGTACATGAGGACCTGGAAATGTGGTGCCACCCTCTAGAGCACATCATCCACTAGGAATCTAATGCAAGCCAAATCTGCAATTTTTTCTTTTTTTTTTTTTTGGTGGCTGGCCAGTATGAACCTACCTTGGTGTCATCAACACCATGCTCTAACCAAGTGAGCTAACTGGCCAGCCCTGTAATCTTAAATGTTTTTGCAGGTACAGTAAGAAAGTAAAGAGAAAACAGATGAAATTACTTTTAATATATTTAAACTCAATATATCCAAAAATACTATTTCAGCGGGTAATCAATATAAGAAATATCAGTGAGAAATGAAATCTCGTGTGCATATCACACAGCACTTCTCAATTCCAACTATGCACATTTCAAGGACTTAATGTGGCTGGTGGCTACTGTACTGGACAATACAACTCTGGCAACCTAGATCTCAATCCTACATACCCATCTGCAAAATGGGGAGCCACAGGATCCAGTTAGCAGGCTCAATACCATCCTGAGGCAAGCAGAGTACAATCATGTACACATACCCATCTGAGAAGCGTGGGAGTAATGCTCTTTTGCTCTTTCCATTTTCAGATACCTGACCCCCCAAATTTTTGCTATAAGAAATATTGACTGGTTAGTTAGTTCAGTTGGTTACAGCAGTGTTATAACACCAAGGTCAACGGTTTGGATCCCTACACTGGCCAGCCACAAAAAAAAAAAAAAAAAAAAAAAAAGAAAGAAAGAAAGTAATAGTGAGAGGTAGGTATATGAGAGTGGCTACGTTTCTCCTGAGAGATAAGGTAGGGAACAAACATTATTTGAAAAGACAGTCACATATTGTCTCTTTCATCTATGGCTTTTATACCTCCTAGCTGGGCTCAACCCTACTATTTTTATTGAAGCTGGCATATATATATATATGTATTTTTAAGCAGGTAATGTGTTAGGACATTTCCACCCATAAAACTCCTAGGATCATTAAGACTTCATCTCAAACCTTTCTTCTAGGCCAGTAAAGGACTGACTCTGGAAGTTAGGTTATCTAATCCTGGCATCCCTAATCTTTCATCAATCTTGTCACTGAGCAGGCATTCAGATTCAATAAAGGGAAAAAGAAAAGCACTTTGGCCTAGACATGGGATCTGGTTCAACACAGACATCTAGTTTCATCTTCTCGACTCCAGTCACTGGACCAAAGCAATGACACTACCTTGGCTCCTTCAGGGTAACTCTGCCTTCATTCCTTACTGAATTTCTTAGTACTTTAATAATAATGTAAGAGAAAATTTTAAATAAAATTACTTTATGGGTTTATACTAGCATAATAGTTACCACTCTTTTGTTGCAACTATCTTGGCTCCATTTTGTTCTGATGAGTATCTATTACAAGGCAATATTTCAAATCCACTGTCAGTTGCAAACATTCGCAAGTAAATAAATACCTAAAACAGGAAAAAAGTTTGGTAATAACTTTAAATTATTTATCCTGCTAGACTTTCTCAGAACTATAAAAGCAAACTACCAGCAACAATGTAAAGAATGTAAGATCATTAAATAACAAACTTTGTTTTTATAAAATTTAAAATTTAAAATATTTGAGTACCTAATGGCTTGACTGTTTTTCTATAAAAGTTCTCAATGAATTTCACTTCCAAATGACAAAGTTTTCTCTTCTGATAGTTATCCAAATGATCTTAAATGTTACAAGATCTTCATACTGATCAGTTATATGAAAACTCAATTTAAAATTTCAGTGTTCACTAACATTTAGGCTTTAGTTTACTGCTCTTACCCAAACAGGATAATATTAATCTTCTTAATAAACTTACATGCTCCTTGAATAATTTCTCCTGCATTTTGTTCTTGTTGAGAAAATAGTGCCGTGCCCACTCCCCTGAAGTCAAACATTTGAAGGCTTTCTCCAAGTGTTCATCTTTCTTAAAACGTTCAATTACTTCCTTTAGTTCTTCTTGCCTTCCTTTAATAGGCCGAAATCTGAAAGAAATCAAAATAAGTTTAGTTATCTGCCAAAATCCTTGGGCCACTGATCCACCTTAAGAGATCTTGAGAAAGAGGTAATACCTTGAAAGCAACCATGGTCACCAGAGCAAAGATCTAACAAAAAAACCAATAATCTTGATAATTACTATCCAAGTAATGTTGATCACCCGAAAATATAACTTCTCTTTCTTCAAACTGTATTTTAATATTTTTGTTTCATTGTTATCTCATTAACTGTGAGGTAACCAGATGACTGAAACAAAAGCTGACTGATTCAGGCTTAGAACAGTCATCTACTTTGGAAGGTACATAATGAAAGATCTAGAATAGAGCACATCTACCTGAGAGTTAGGATGACAAGACTTTTTAAAAGCATGCAGAATCAAGCTGGAAGAGGGCAAGGCAATGAGTTTCAGAAGTATGATGAAGCAAACAAAATCATGCTGTAAACAAAAACATTCTCTATGCACATAATAAAAACCCCAAACTAAGCATTCCAACGGGATTTGAAACACACCTTGATGTTCTAACCAGCCACGTCAAATTGATCTTTGATGACTACATTCAGAAACAAGAAGTACAACTATGGCAGTGAAACTACTATATTGGTGATACAGGAAAAACTGCTGGGGTAGAATTTTAGAAGACTTCTAATAGTAAAACCAGCCATAACGACTTCAGAATATTATACTGCTGGGCATATGTTAACACATGATAGAATCATGGTCCAACTGAGATTTAAATTTGCGAGCCCCTCATTCTAAAGCTGTGTTCTCAGTAAAACATGTGTACTATGATTAAAGATACTCAGATCTTAATTTCAAAATGTCTTCTCATGTCAATTTCACTTGGCTAATTTTTCCAAATAAAGTTTTTAGTTTTTAAAACAAAACACCCAACAGAAAAAGGAATTACAGATTGCTGTTCAAATAAAATACATTAAAATATTAGTAGCACAGGAGAAAAAAATATTTGAACTATGTATCTTTAACATTTAAAACGTCACATCTCATAGACCATATATGCTAGAACTGAAATAAGATCTAATACAAACTCCAGCAAAGGAACTATTCAGCAGAACTTTTTTTTTCTAGATAAGCTGTCACAAATATATTCATAACATTTCAGTAAGATTTTAAGCCACAATATTTCACCAAAGATTGTTGATTAGGTGCTGTGTATGGTGAAAAATACAAGAGACAGAAGACAAAGTCACTATTCTTGAATGGAAAATTTAATTGGGAATAAAAGACATATACATACAGCAAACAGTTAAAGCATCAATATGCAAATGCATGTTAATATGGTAAAAACTGCACTGCTATATAGCACTTTAATGGAAATTATAACTAAGGTGCAAGATTTGTTTGGGAGGGGGTTTTGGAGTTGACAATAATATTGGCAATGAAGAAAGTGGTGAATTTGGCTTTCTAAAGAAAAAGCACAGTACTACAGGCAGGAAAGAATAAAAAGGCAGGCAGAGTGAAAAGAAATCTAAGCAGAGGATCTAAACAGCAGAGGAAAAGCCTGGCTGGTTAGCTTAGCTGGTTAGAGCATGGTGTTATAACACCAAAGTCAACGGTTCAGATCCCCATAGGAAATTGGGAGGAGGGGGAAAGAAGAGGAATTAAAATAGTTGACCAGGGTCAGGTGGCTAACAATAGTAAAGAACTAGAACCAGGAAAAGGGAAGACATGAGGTCCAGAACAGGTATAACACTGTTTACAAGACAGGATCTCTAGAAGACTTCAGATACAGTAATGCACACTGATACCACTAGAAACTTACTATCTTACAAACTTCATTTCAGTAACACTGGACTCTCACAACCATTAAGCAGAACTATCTGAGAGTTCAAACACATCCTAGAGGTATCATATGAAGAAATGGAAACTACCCTATTTTATTTCCCATTTTCAATCAATTAGTACACAAGCCCTCATAGACAGATGAATGCAAGTCCTTTAAGCAATTCAGAATGTCTTTAAGTAGGCTGCCAGAATATAGTATCCAAGAACCACCACTAACATAATCTAAAGATGTGCAGAACTGGGGAAAGCATCAAAATGTCCATATTAAACTTCTTATTTGTGGCCATCACTACTGATTTTGTCAAGATTTCTAAGAAACCCAATCTACACCATTCTTGTGGCAATTCTACACTACAGGGTTACTTGCATATGAAGGACAGATAAGACAACAAAGCAGCTGTTAGCTAAGGCATAACTCTTCAAGCAATATAAAATATAAAATGGTGGGAAATAGATAACTCACATTTTGTACATATCAGAACAGCAACAGGTTCATTTGAGCAAATGCAGTAAGTTATCCATGATGTTAAGTGACAGGGCTACAAATGACGAAGGAGCCAAGCAATCTTTGCATGATGGATGTGGAAGTGACCAGTGGTGACACTCTAAATTTTTCTTTTCTTTTTTTTTTTTTGGCGGCTGATAAGGGGATCTGAACCCTCGACCTTGGTGTTATCAACACCCAACTCTAACCAACTGAGCCAACTGGCCAGCCTCTTTTAAAATAATTACATGGCTCAACATGTAATAAAGTGAGTCAGGGATAAATTCACCTAAAGCTCTTAAGAACGTTATGGAAAAATAAGCTACAGACCTGGAATGGTCATTGACTATTTTTTAACAGGCTTTATTTATGTGTGTTCTACACTTCCTAAAACACATTCCTTTCTACCTAAAAATGCCTTTCAAATAACCTTAGTTTTGTTTACTCTTTGTTCATGATGCCAAATAATTTATATGCTAAAACCAATGGAAAATATAATCAACTCTTGACTTAGTAATATTCTGCTTTGCACTGTTCCTATGCTGGTTTTTGTCTCTGCTTTCCTGATTTCTATGGCTTCAAACAAACAAAACCCCCCAAACTATCCCTTGCTACCCACTAGCAAGAACCTCTACATCAATTAAAATGTAATTTGCTGTCCCAAAAGTATTAAAACTTACTGTCACAGTTGACTGCTATAGGCATGAAATGACAGTGTGGAAAAGGAGGAAGAAAATGGTTATGGGTACACAGGCAGGAGAAGAGACAGTTGTTTTCAGTAATCCTATAGAAGTATATAAAAATCACCTGGTTGATAGCTCAAGTCAAATCCCATCATAACAAATACTGTGGATAAAAATTATTTAATAACTTAAGACTGTTACAGCTACAAGGGCTAAAGGAGAAGTCACTGATGATCTTAGAAAAAATTTTTTAAAATTTTTTATTATTGAACAGAAAAATACCTGCCTCTTCTCTTCAACAATTGCTCTAAATTTCACATACAAACTGCATAAAGCTATCCTTATACCGTAATAATTAAAGCTAGAAAAAAATTTACAGATTATCTAAAACAACTCTCTTGTTCCACAAATGAGGAAAATAAGGCCCAACAAGGCTAAATAGTTTGCCAAGGACTCAGGGCTAATTAATGGAAAAGCTGGGACTTTTGCCCAGGCCTTCTTGTTCCTGTTCTATTATCTGGCCTGGGAGAGCCCTCTTGTGTCATTTCATGGTTAGAAGAGGATTTGACTTGTGTTTGCCACTGAGCATCAGCGCTAAGACAGCTCTGGCTTATATACTCACAATACAGTGGAAGAAATGAATGCAAATATGAATTTTTAAATTTAGTATTTAGGGGTGGGGTAGCAGGAAAGGCAAGAAAAAGATGTATTTGGCATTTCCAAATCAATATGCCGCCTTCTCCCTCTCTTATACAAATTTTGCTACTTTAAATAAACCAAACATATTTACTTTCTCTTCCCACACCTCTGATCAATGGCTGGTACAAGAAATAAAAAATATCATTTACAATTGGCTATTACTAAAGGGCAGGAAAAAAACGTAGAATTCACACTCCCACACACCTGTTCCCCACTCTTTCCAGAGACTGACTTCCCAGGTATTCTTGCTATTTGTTTTTTCTGTCTCCAAACCCAAGAGACCACTGTGGCAATGAAGAAAAGTTGCAGATTTGTATTAGCTGTACTATTGTGCCCTTCCATTAGCATGTACAATCAAGAGTTGACTGGAGGGGGGGAAGAGAGGAAGGGGAACAGAAAAAAGGGAGAAGGGGAAGGAGAGAGGAAGAGAGAGAAAATGCTCAAATATTTAAGATATAAACAAGAAAACCATGAGGCAACAAAGTGAACACATTTCCCCCTCTGAACAAAGTTTAGCTCCAAACTGACAGTCTGTAGACGCTGAGCGGAGGAGTCACAGAACCACAGCTCTTCACTGCTTCTTGACCTGAAAATAAACAAGAACCAAAAACATACCTGGCTGAGTCCTGCAATCAGTGCTCAGCTAATTCCATGGAGTGACTCCTGATCTTTTGATGAATGATTTGTTTCTCTTAAAATTACCCTGTTATGGAGTACAAGTGGTTTTTTAAAAAAATATAACTATTACTAAGACCAAACTATTTTAAAAGGTTTGCAAAATGTTCTAAAACTCGTGTTTATGCTGACACCTCAAATTAATTAACATAAAAGAACATTATAAATGCTGAAACAGGTTAATCAGTATCTTATTGTTCTTGATGCACTCTACCTACCTCACAGGGTTGTTGTGAGGAAAACTGTCAGATTTTGAAAAATGCCTTGAGCTCCTCGAAGGAAAGGCGCTATATAAATGCAAAAACAAATAACAATAAAAAACTATTTGTATAATTTATAATTTCTAAACAGACTTAGAATATTCGTTGTAGCAAAAATCCTTAAAACACTGTGATATTTAAGAACTTTATGAAGCCGTGGGTAGGCTCAGCAGCATAACACAAGCCAGGTTCTTAAAATTTTTTCTTTCCCATATGAGGGTACCTCAAAAAGTTTGTGGAAAAATAAATTTAAAGATAATATGAATCTTTCCATGAACTTTTTGAAGACCTCATGTATAACACAATCTTACCGTTGATTAAGTCAGAAGGTATGAAAAATTTCTTTATGCATTCTAGTCAAGCACCTAATTTTCAAGTGATTAAAATGATTTATAAATTCATATCCAACAGTGGATGTAAATAATCAAATACATACATGAGTAAAATAAAAATTAAATGGTTACAGTAGTGAAAGGATTAGTAAAAACTGTACAGGTTGACTTCTGGATTAGTAAAACCAGGAAAAGTTTCAAAGAAAAAGAGCTCTGAGATGACTCTTCTTTGAGTCTCCCCTACTCCTCAGGATACTGTGAACTCTCAGGGTCACGTAGCCTAAACAAGAGGGTATTAATGAAAGTATCCACCCCTTTTACAATATTCTGCTCCCACTTCTTTCTTAAAAATCAGAGGTATTACCAAAAACTCTATTCTCTTGTTAAAAAGAATTTAAGTTTTATAATTGACAAAAGTAAATTAAATCCAAAATTTTCCCAATAAACTGACATTTGTGTTCTGTTTAATACTATTTCTAAGTATTCATGCTACAATTCTGACTTTCTTATTAGTAAATACAGGGATATATTAAAACATAAGCATACAAAATAGAGCCAGTTCTGGAAATTCTCAAATCATTAAACATCTACTGTTTTTCAACATTTTTCCTGGTGGTACACTGAAATAAGTAGAAGGGTGCAAAAAGGATATAAAAAAGACAAACTAAAAAATGATAACTGAATTGCAGATGCATAAACACAAACAAAGAGACCACATACACAAGGAACATACAGATAACTAGGAGAATTAAAATCCAAGATCCATTACATTTTCCAGTCACTTCTTTTTACCCCAAAGAGACAGAAATCCATAAGCTAATAATTTAAGAATTATTTACTGGTTATTTACTAATCCAATAAAGCACTATAGATTTTCCTTATTTTCTACAAAATAATATGTTTGAAAATGACTTAAGTCAACATTCTGGTAAATTCTTGTTCAAAAAACAAAGAGCTAGAAGATAGAAGAGATAGTTTTTATTTTCAAATAAGTCCACTAAAATTAAATGAAAATTGTACTTTTCACTAAGATTGACAAGCTTCAATAATAAAATTTCTGTTTATTTCCAAATGTCAGTTTACATGAGAATCTGTAAAACACCCATGAACTGAATGTGTCTGGTGGAAAGAGAAGACATCACCTTGTACAACCACACTGGCCTGAAGTTCTAGCACTGCTCTGAAACCAACCTGCTCTAACCAGGGAACAGAAGGACTGTCTACACCATCACAGGCTATTTTAGGAACTGTATGAGTATAATTAAATGTTGCACCGAAAAATATGAACAAATGTTTTCTTCTGCAGGTTTAAGTTATTAAACCAGCTTGATCTTTAAATGCTTCAATTTATATGGGAAAAAATTTTATGTACCCGATGCATTTTAACTTGGGAGTCCTCAGTTATAATATCCTGAGTTTTATTATTTGTGTAGTAATCCTAAACTTTACATTTTATGAATACATGATTTTAAGTGAGCCCTAGGAAACTACCGATAAGAAACTTTTTATCTACTTATCACACCACAGTGAAACTTATTGGCCAGATGGACCTAGCTATTCCAGGCACAGACTGGAAGCTTGTTAGAAATGCGGAATCTCAGGCCCCACTCCAAAGCTACTGAATCAGAACCTGCATTTTAACAAGATTCCCAGGTGATTCATAGGTAAACTAATTATGAGAAGCAGTGGTCTAGGAAGACTTTTACAGAAAACTGGAGTATTTCCTATTGCAGAAGCCAACAACAGGAGATAACCCTTCATCCTCTGGAATAGAACATGGGTGTTTTGGAATACATGAAGTTCTTTCATAAGCCACTAAAACTTTCAATGTAATTTTGATGAAATACTTCCTAAAATGTTTTATATGCTTCCATATCTCACTATTCAAGGCATAATCAACACAACATAACTTTCTTGATGACTCCTGGTCAAAATTATGGGCCTCTGCAGTGATATCCTGATCCTGAATGACACTAGACTATTGTGTCAAACAGTGATTCACATATTCACATTTCCTCATTTCTTAAATTAGGGGAAAAAAAGGCTAAAGGGTGATTTAAATACTATCAGAATCTTCTAGGAGGAAAATGAGCATTGGTTTCATGTTCAATGAAAAAAAAAAAAAAAGGGAAACAGACTTAAAATAATGCAAACGAGGTTTTAGTTGGGCATCCAATATTGCTGATTTTCCAAAGAACAGTCAGCCATCTGGCAGGGAACTATTTAAATAATCTCTGAACTCCATTCCAATGACTCACTTCATTTTAGCGAATAAAGATGTATGACGACATAAAATTACATGACACTAATACCAAAGGCATATTTTCAACTAAATTACTTCTTTCTGGATTTAGAATATAATTGATAAGTGAAGCATACAGTATCTTGTTTCAATTCTAGCAAGGGACAGAATTAAAAAGGGTAAAAAAAAAAGGACAAGACTTTGCCAATCAACTGTATCACCAATTCCTACCTTCCAATTAATAATCAGTGACTATCCACCTGGTTATCAAGTTCCTCCTGGATTGTCACTGACACTGGAGCTACAAAACACTAGTGCAGGTGTGATGGAGAAAGGAGTGAAAGGGACCCAGAACTTGCTCTACATTCTCAATCCCTGCTGTTATGCTTTTCCACCAAACTCAAAAACCATTTGCCATAGGCCGGCCCGGTGGCGCACTGCGCTAGTGCGCTGCTTGGGAAGTGCGGCGGCGCTCCCGCCGAGGGTTCGGATCCCACATACAGACCGGTTCCCGCTCACTGGCTGAGGGAGGCGCGGGGGCAACGCCGAGGGTTGCGATCCCGGTCCGGTACGGGGGTGACACTGAGGGTTGCGATCCGTTGCCAGACACGGAAAAAGACAAAAAAAAACCCCCCAAAAAAACCATTTGCCATAGAAGTTAAGAGAAAGAAAAGTTACAAAGCTCTAACCTCCTGTTTGGTGACAGTAACAATTACGGAATGATCTAAGGATCTTAATTTTAAGGGGGAGATGATATCTAAGAAAATTAGAATAAAGGCATTAGAGACCTCAGATGTTAAAGGATGACAGATTTCAAGGTTAATGTTATAATATTTTATATATAACATTTGATACTCAATGAAACACTTACACATTTATTTTCCTACCTGCATGTGAATACAAACACATGCCTTTAAAAATATTCACTCATACTTATAATGATTAGCTGAATCTCAAAGATTAAACATGATGGCAAAATTCCCCACACATACAGTGGTAATTATTTAAAAGAAAAAGTTCTATAATAAAGTCGTGAAAAAAAAAAGATGTAACCTACTTTAAGAAAAAACACTCACACATTTTCATGGTTTTACAGGATGTTTGCAAGACTTTTCTTTTAGCCACGATAATTATTATCAACATTTAAAAAAGAACATGAAGATGGCTTCTCCAGCTTTATATTTTAATAGAAAGGTTGTGAGGTAAAGTAGGGATGCAGAATTGAAGACTCTTAGAGACCTTGCTTGCTTCTCTTAGCTCACACAAAAAACCCTTCCGCAGCAAAGAACTTTCCTTTATTGTCATTTTAGGTTTTGAGCAGAAGTAAAATTAGCCATCTATTTTCTTAAATTCAACATCATCATCTGTTCCATTCAGGATAAAGATTTAAAATTACCTAGTATTCATTTTGTGTGTTTGGAAACCTAAATAGGGATCAAGAACCAAACTGGTTGCTAGGTCATCATTTTCACAGAGTTCCTTGGCGGACATTCCAGAAGATGGTACATATCGACTCTGTCCTTCAAATCCTGAATTACCATTACCTGAGAAAAGCAAAAGAAAGAAAAATAACTCAAATTGAAAACTACTTAAATCCACCTTAAAAATTTTTAACTTCATCACCCATTCAAACCAGTAATCAAGAACTGAAAAATTACTTATTTCAATCAGTTTTAATAATTAAGAAAAATTACCCCAATTATTTAGAAGTATTTTGGTTAGCAGACAATATTATCAGGTTCCCCAAAACAGAGTCTGGACAGTTGTGAGAATCTTTGGTTTAGACGCTTTACTCTCCCCCCTCCAACGAATAGTTGAGAAACGGGACAGGAGGATGTTCATTATTTTAACAAGACAGCATACTGAGCCATTACAGAAGGTAATGTAATACAGGGGTGAGAAGGTAACAAGAGGAACACAAGACAGTTTCTGCCATCAGCGAAAGAACTGTAGCTCTCAAGTACCAAAAGTAACCTCAAGGATTTAAGTGCAGCTTCCTGCTTTTGGGCAGATGAGTGATTATTATCCCCACACTGTGCAGGCAACTGAGGCCCAGAGAGAGGTTAAGCTACTTGCCTATGATTACAGAGCTAGGCAGCAGAATTGTGGGGGGAAAGTGGGCAGGGAATGATAAGCTTATTTTTAACTCACCTCTGTTTGAAACAATTTTGAATGAATGGGTAAAAATAGGGACTGGAATGTATAACTAAAATAATTGGGTTTAACTATGGAAGAAAAACAATGTAAAGAAAGAAAAGAAGGCCAAATTTATATGAAGTTTCATTAGTTCTGATTAAGTTTGATGTATACATTATTGACAGATTTTCATGGAATTACATATAATTTACAGAGGACACCAGCAGTATTAACTTTAAGGTTCTCAAAATCAAAACATGGAAGAATGAGAGACATTAGTCAGAGGTTTAAACTTCTTTTCATCCACTCTTCACAAAACAAAACAAACAGTTGGACATGTGTAGTCCCTGACAAGGGTAGATATTGACTTTGCAATCAAGTTATTTTCATGAAGGTATGTGAAGAGCTATCAAAGTCATTACACTTTCTGTAGCAGATTTATTGAAATATAATTCACATACCATAAAACTCACCTATTTAAAGTATTCAATTCAATGGCTTTTAACATATTCAGAGTTGTGCAACCATCACCCCAAAAAGAAACCCATACCCATTAGTAGTCTCTACCCATTCCTTCCTCCTGCAAAGCCCCTGGCAACCATGAATCTACTTTGTCTCTATGGATATGCCTATTCTGAAGATTTCATACAGAGGGAATCATACGATATGTAACCTTTTGTGACTGGCTTCTTTCAATTAGTATAATGTTTTCAGGGTTCATCCACACTGTACCATCCATCAGTACTTTGTTCTTTATTACAGGCATATTTTGCTTATCCATTCATCGGTTGGTGGACATCTGATTTGTTTCCACATTTTGGCTATTATGAATAATGCTGCTGTGAACATTTGTGTAAAAGTTATTGTGAGTATATCTGTTTTCAACTCTCTTAGGTATATACCTAGGAGAAGAATTGCTGGAGCATATGGCAATTCTATGTTTAACCACTGAGGAACTGCCTGTTTGGAAACAGATTGTTTTCCAAAGTGGCTGCACCATTTTACATCCACACCCGCAGTGTATGAGAGTTCCAAATTATCCACATCCTCACCAACACTTGTTATTATCTGTCTTTTTTTTTTCCCTTTTTTCGTGACCGGCAACGGATCGCAACCCTCAGTGTCGCGCCCGTACCGGACCGGGACCGGCCACGGGATCGCAACCCTCAGTGTTGCTCCCGCCCCTCGCTCAGCCAGTGAGCGGCCGGTCTGTACGTGGGATCCGAACCCTCGGCGGGAGCGCCACCGCACTTCCCAAGCGGCGCACTACAGCAGTGCGCCACCGGGCCGGCCATTATCTGTCTTTTTGATTCCAAACTTCCTAATGATTGTGAAGTGGTATCCTGTGGTTCTGATTTGCACTCCCTGATGACTAATGATATTGGACATTTTTTTCATGTGCTTACTGGCCATTGCATGTCTTTAGAGAAACTTCTGTATATTCAGATCCTTTGCCAATTTTAAACTTGTGTTTTGTCCTTTACTCTTGCTTGTAAGAGTTCTTTATATATTCTGGATACTAGGTCCTTAAACGATTTGAAAATATTTTCTTTCATTCTGTGTGCCATCTTTTTATATTCTTGATGGTGTCTGTCCCTTAAAGCTGTGATTTTGATGAATTCCTGTTTATTTCTGTTATTGTTCCTTGTGCTTTTAGTGCCGTATCTAAGAAACCACTGCCTACTCCAAAGTCAGGAAGATTTATGTTTTCTTCTAGGAGTTCTACAGCTTTTGCTTTTACATTTAGGCCTTTGATCAATCATGAGTTAATTTTTACATATGGTATGAGATGGGACTCAACTTTATTCTTTTGCATGTTGATATCCAAATTTTCCTAGAGCCATTTGTATTCTTTTTTTGCTGCTGGCTGGTACAGGGATCTGAAACCTTGACCCTAGTCTCAGCACCATTTGTTGATAAGATTACTCCTTCCCCACTGAATCTTCTTGGCACTTTTGTCAAAAATCAATTGACCCAAAATTTGGGGATTTATTTCTGGACTTTCAATTCTACTCCGTGGATCTACATGCCTATCCACATGCCAGAGCATCATTGTCTTGACTACTGCAGCTTTGCAGTATTTGAAATCGGGAAATCTGAGTTCTCCAGCTTTTTTCTTGCTCAAGATTGTTTTATTTATTCTGGGTTCCTTAAATTTCCATAAGAATTTTAGAATCAGCTTGTCATTTTCTGAAAAGAAGCCGATTGGGACTTTGATAGGGATTGTGCTGAATTTGTAGATCATATGAATATTGCCATCTTAACAATATTAAGTCTTCCAATGAACATGAGATGTCATTCCATTTAATTAGGTCCTTAATTTCTTCCAACAATCTCCATAGTTTCCAGAGTAAAAATTTTGCACTTTGCTTGTAAAATTTATTCCTATTTTTTTGATGCCATTGTAAATGAGACTGCCTTAATTTCAATTTTGGATTGTTCACTGCAAGTGTATAAAAATGCAACTGACAGGCCGGCCCGTGGCTCACTCAGTAGAGTGCGGTGCTGATAACACCAAGGCCACGGGTTCGGATCCCATATAGGGATGGCCGGTTTGCTCACTGGGTGAGTGTGGTGCTGACAAAAATGCAATTGATTTTTTTGGAACTCATTTATTAATTCTAATACTTTTTTAGTGTATTCCTCAGGGTTTTCTATATACACAACCATATCATCTGCAAATAGAGATTGTTTACTTCTTCCTGTCCAATCTGGATGCCTTTTAGTTAATTTTTCTTGCCTAACTGCTCTGGCTAGAACCTCTACTACAATGTTGAACAGAAGTGGTGAGAGTGGATATCCTTGTCTTGTTCCTCATCTTGGGGGAAAAGCATTTAGTCTTTCACCATTAAATATGACATTAGCTGTAGGTTTTCCATAGATGTCCTTTATCTGCTTGAGCATTCTCTTCTATTCCTACTTGAGTGTTTTTGAGTGTCAAATGTTTTTTCTGCATCTATTGAGATGATCATGTGGATTTTTGTCACATTCTATCAATATGGTATATTACATTAATTGATTTTCAGATGTTAAATCAACCTTGCATTCCTGGGATAAATTACAGTAGGTCATACTATAGAATCCTTTTCATATGTTGCTGGATTTGATCTGCTAGTATTTTCTTGAGGGCTTTTGTGTCCAGATTCATAAAGGATATTGGTCTATAGTTTTGTGATGTTTTTGGTTTTGGTACAGCAGGGCAATAAAATGAGTTAGGAAGTGTTCCTTTCTCTTCTATTTTTGAAAGAGTTTATGAAGAATTCATACTAACTTTGCTTTAGACATCTGGCAGAATTCATATAGCAGAATGAAATCAGCTAGGCCTGAGATTTTTTTCATGGGTGTTTTTTTAAAAATTATGATTCTCTTTGGGGCCGGCCCAGTGGCACACTGCTATAGTGGGCCGCTTGGGGGTGTGGCGGTGCTCCCGCCGAGGGTTCGGATCCCACATGCAGACCGGTTCCCGCTCACTGGCTGAGCGAGGTGCGGGTGCAGCGCCGAGGGTTGCGATCCCATTGCCGGTCCGGTACGGGTGCGACACTGAGGGTTGCGATCCGTTGCCGGACACGAAGAAAGACAAAAAAAAGGAAAAAAAAAAATTATGATTCTCTTTACTGGCTATAGGTTTATTCACATTTTCTACCTCTCGAATCAGTTTCAGTAGTTTGTTTTCTCTAGGAATTTGTCCATTTTATCCAAGTTATCTAATTTGTCAGTAGGGAGTTGTTTGAGTTATTCTATTATAATCCTTTTTAATTCTGTAAGGCAGCAGCAATGTCCCCTTTCACTCTTGATCTTAATAACTTGAGTCTTCTCTTTTCCTTGGTCTTAAGGTTTGCTAATTTTGTTGATCTTTTCAAAGAACCAACTTTTAGTTTTGTTGATTTTCTCTATTGTTCTCTGTTCTCTATTTCATTATTTCCACCCTAATCTTTATTTCCTTCCTTTTGCTTGCTTTGTGTTTAGTTCACTCTCCCTTTTCTGGTGTTTTAAGATGGAAGGTTAGGTTACTAATTCGAGATCTTTCTTCTTTTTTAATATAGGCATTTATAACTATAAATTTCTCTCTAAGCTACTGTTTTGCCTGCATCCCATAAGTTTTGGTATATTATGTATTCATTTTTATTTACTTCAAGTGTTTTCTCATTTCCTTTTTGATTTTTTCTTTGACCCATTGGTTATTCAGGAGCATATTTAAATTTCTACGTTATTTGTGAATTTCCCAAATTTCTTTCTGTTATTGATTTCTAGTTTTACTCCATTGTGGTCAGAGAACATACTTTGTATAATTTCAATCGTTTTAAGTTTACTGAGGCTTGTTATATGGCCTAACATGTAGTCTATCCTGAAGAATGCTCCATGTACACTTGAAAAGAATGTGTATCCTGCTGTTGAGTGGAATATTCTATAGATGTCTGTTAGGTCTCGTTGGTTTATACTGGTAAGTTCTACCCATTATCAAAAGTGAAGTATTGAAGTCTCCAAATTCTTGCTGAATTGTCTATTTTTACCTTTAATTTTGTCAGTTTTTGTTTCATGTCAAATTGAGGCTCTGATGTTAGGTGAAGTCATAGCATCTCATCTAAGATGGAGCACTATTTTGAGCTCTCCTGGTTCTCTTGCACCATTCTTGCCCAATAACATTCAATGTGATGCTTTCATATTCACACTGGGTTTTCCAAACCTATCCCTCTACATCTACCTATGCTTAGTAAAGTGTTACCCACATAATGATTATTTTCTAAATTCTTACGTATCACCAACAATTAAACTGAATTAAACCTTTTTGCACTATGATGCACAACAAAAGGAGGCCAACAACAATGTGCTAAAAAGCTTAAGAGGTGCCTAATTTACTGACCGGAACCAATACCACTGATTAGGTCACTACATTTCTCAACTCTTCAGATTCCCATCCAAATGCTAAGGGGTGAGAAAGGATCAGGGTGCACACTGACAGCAACCTCAGGGTTTAGCTGGTGTCCATGCAGAGGAGAGCCCATTCAGTCTTGGGATCTTTCCTGTTCTCATCCCAAGCAAGAATTCTGCCTGGTTTTCTACAGAAACAGTGGCCCGACTTGATATGGAAAGGTTAAGGGCAGCCCGGGTCCAATGAATAGCATAAACCCATAAAAGGTAAGGAGAAGGAAATGAATCAGAACTGGTACAATCTATGTCGAACAGTAGAAAACCTAGGCTAATCCAAACTCGTGAGAAGGCCAATTCCAACACAAACTAAGGACATTCAATAGTGGCTTAATGTTAGGAAAAGTAGAAATTGAAAATGTTGTCCACCTTAAAATGGGGATCCATTTCTGAACAACCTTCATATAGTTGCCTACTTAGGTTTACAATTATTCTCAGGCATTTCACTGCTCTTAGAGGAACTACGAAATATGTGCAAAACCTACAATTTCTTGAACCTTCAAAAAGTAGCCCCATTCTCACCAAAAAGGTATAAAGGTAACAAAATAATTTATAAGCAGTGCTTCATTGTCAGGATAAACAACTGTTTACCCTTTATAAACAGAATAAATAGCTACAATTTGTAAAGCTGCCCTAAAGCAGTCAGTTCTACGTATCGTCCATTATACTTACCGTGTAAATTAGAGTTGACTTTATTATTCATATTACTCCATTAAACATTTAGGGAAGTAGCAAAAGAAGTACATACTTATACTTACATCGAATGTAAAAAATACAGTTTAAACTTATAGGGAATTCAGCACCAGTACATTAAAAATTTTTATAGAACAAATCAACCATTAAGGTATAAATCCTACAAAATATAATTTAAAGTTATACATCGAAAAGCATGATTAAGATTATTATATTAAGCATTAAACTTAAGTTTTTACATATTGTTTGATGAGAATAAAAATTGATATAACTTTGAGAGTAAAAAAAAAACTATACTATTAACAATGAGAAAGTAAAAAATCGTTTGAAGACAAAAACAGAATACACATTACAAACTGAAAAGAATCACTGTCTCATATAACAATCAAAACAGTGATAGGTTAACTGTGTACATACATCTGCTTGACCTCCTCTCGACTGCGTTTTTGCCAGCCTTCAGGGTGTCCTTCCCCGTGTGCTGTAATTTTGACTGGTTCTGCTGATGGTCATTAGACAACTTGCCTCCATTTCTCCTGCCATTCACCACCATGTTCTTGGATTCTCCCAACCACTTCATACCCACAGACAGCCTGACCCAGGTGCATTTAGTCACTCTCTTTGAATAGCTTAGAGAATAATTTCAATGTTCTCTCCTAACAGAAACAAAATATGAAAAACAAAACAAAATGGGGAGGTAAATACAAAAAAACCATGCTAAACAGACCCTTGAGAAAGATACATAAGTATTAAAAGTAAGCGAGTAATTAATGTCTCCACCCATTAAAGACAATCTTGGCTCTCCAATCACATGATGTATGACGTCATACTCAACACTATGGTGCCTCCAGACTCTGATGAGAATGTAAACTACCCAAGGCAGGAACTCATTCTGACTTGTTCATTGCTTGTGCTTCTTTAGAACAGTGACTGGCAAATAGTAGATGCTCAATAAATATTTATCTTTCAGTTACCAATAAGAATCATCTTTGCTCCTTATTATGCTGATATCTACATATAGTGGTATAATCTGCTCAAATTACATGTTTTGGTAAAGCTCTATAAGCTCTGTGAGTAAATACAAGGAAGTTATTTATCTCCTTTGTTCCAAGGAAAGTTTAGGAAAAGGCATCTTTGTTAAGCTTTGTCCACCACAGTAAGGGATTCCTAACTGTTATGCTAGTTACACATTACTTATAGCATAAAGAACCCTACAAACAAAACTTAGGAGAGGGACAAGAATAAGGAAAGTAAAGAATTTCACATCTTTTTGTTGTTGTTAGTATGAAGTCACTGTTCAAAGTACTTAAGAGACCAATATTCTTTTATACCAAAGTATGAAAGTAGTGCCTAGCTGGAAATGTCTACTTTTATCATTCCTCTACAATGGCAACAAAATTGAGACTATTACATTTGGTAATATAGAGGTATCCCTCACTACCTAAATCTTAGTTGAATTTGGGAACTGAGTGATTTGGACAGTGAAGGATGCTTGTAATTTATAAGGCTCTTTGGAAATGAGGGTATTAATATATTACATTTGCTGCTAATGGAATAAGAAAAAGGATGTCCATGATATACTAAAGCATAATTCCACAATGAGGTGGTAAGTCAGACTAAAAAGGCCCTAAGATAAGAAAGTACAAAAATACAGAACTTCAGAGCTAATGAGACTTTAAGCTTATTAGTAGAACTTCAATTTGCAGATAAAACTGAGGCCACATGCCCAATGCCACACAATGTACCTACAGCAGAATCACCCTTGTCTGGTGTAGTTGACAGATGCTTGCACTGCTGCCCAAGCACTGGTCAATTACACCAGGCAAAGGTCAATTTCCATTACTTTTCAAACACACAGAAAAGTAAAAATGGTAAATTATCTTGAAATACTCCTAGAAAAGCATACCTGGTCGTGCCATTCATGACAGCCAACACAAACACAAAACATTAATTTGGTCTCTTTCATATCACAGGAACATTTGTGTGAATTCGCACGGGGGTAAAATGTGCATGTGATCAGCATGCTTAGGTGAAAGGTAACAAATATGTGATTGATGTTAAGGATAACTTTACAACTGATCTCTAATATGTGTTTTTCTCCTGGTTCCTTCACTATTTAAATCCAATTAGTTAACTTTTCAAATATTCAACTTATATTTTGCCAGTCTTTTAGACTTCACTAAATCCAGTGAAATGCTGCTGCTTAAACAACAGGAAAGGGTGAAAAAACTATTATATGCACACAGCAGTGATAAGCTAAAGATTTTCCAATGATTAATTTTATCAAATTTAATAAGAGACCTCTAACTGATGATCAAATTGCCTGTATTTATACTTAGGGGAAAAGGCATAGAACTCAAGAGCAGTAGACCTTTGAACATAAAAGCAAAGAAAGCTTGGAAAGAAAGGGCAATGCACCATGGTCCTCTCTTACCTTTCCACTCTGCCTGGAAAACTATGACCCGTCTTTCTGTCTGGCTAATTTCTCTAAGTCCCAGTTCAGTATTTACATCCTCAGGAAGCCTTTCTTGACCCTCACTGGCAAATTCAGTTCTATATCTCTACTACAAAAGTTAGGTGAAAGCCTTTATGTCACTATATTGATTATAATTGTTTGTCTGCTTCCTTAATTGACTGAAGTCCTGAGGTCAAGAATTTATTTTTTTTATCTCTGACCCCAATATCTAGCATAGCATATAGTAGATCAGAGGCACTAAACTGATAAAAGAATAAATAAATGAGGTTGTGGACCAAACCATGTCACAGAAACAATATTCTTGTATTTTTTTTTTTTTTTGTCTTTTTCGTGACTGGTAAGGGGATCGCAACCCTTGGTGCGGTGTTGCCCCCACCGCGCTCAGCCAGTGAGCGCACCGGCCATTTTTATATAGGATCCGAACCCGTGGCGGGAGGTCGCTGCGCTCCCAGCGCCGCACTCTCCCGAGTGCGCCACGGGGTCGGTCCCTTGTATTTTTTTTTTTTTTGTCTTTTTCGTGACTGGTAAGGGGATCGCAACCCTTGGTGCGGTGTTGCCCCCACCGCGCTCAGCCAGTGAGCGCACCGGCCATTTTTATATAGGATCCGAACCCGTGGCGGGAGGTCGCTGCGCTCCCAGCGCCGCACTCTCCCGAGTGCGCCACGGGGTCGGTCCCTTGTATTTTTTTTTAAGCTGTAAATTAAAGTTATTGCCTGGCCTTTTCAAATTCTCTTCTGTCTGAAGATGCCCATAGTGTTAAATGCAGTGAAAGAAGCTCCTAAACAGGTACAGACATGGAAGGATCCCTAGCCACTACCACCAGTAATTTCCCTACCACCTGCCTTTATGCTTTGGGGCTCATTTGTCCTAATTCTGCACCTGCAGAGAAAAAGAACAAGGATGAGAAGGTAAAGTGCTTTTGGTCCTTTAGGAAATCCATCTCAAGAATGCCCTTATATACCACACAACTGATAGATAATGATTGAAGAATTTTCAAGATTCTTAGGAGTTCCTAATATTCCTCAATGAAAAGACATATAGTGTAACAGTATGGAATAGGAAAGAGAAACTTGGTTTTAGACAGAATGAAGAGACACAAGAAATAGCAAGCCATCTCTCCATGGAGACTCCTTAAGTCCCAACCAAGATTCCCACTCAAGAGATTAAAAGCAGAAAACAGAGGGATGAGGCCCAGCAGTAAGTGTTTTAGCAAGACCTCCAGATGATACAAGTGCCACTACTTAAGCTCCACAAGCTCTAAGTTACTCATTCATTTTCTCATCTTTTAGGGCAAAGAACAGATGCCAAAATTTTAAGAAAAATTATGGAATAAAAATTTTAATGAGGAAATTATATCTATTAACCTATTTTTTTTCTGAGAATTAAAAGAGTTCACCAACAAATCATTTTAGCAGTAGCACACTTCAGCTCAGTTCACGGAACACAGACTGAGATCCACTCTAATTTATACATAATTTCAACTAAATGTGAGTTAATGATCCAAATTGGAACAAACTGGTGACCTTGGGTCTCTTTATATTGTGGTCAACTGATATTGTTTGAACTGAAGGTATCTCATTGTAAAAGCCACTTCTGTCAATCATGGAAAGTGGCTGAATTTCACTAGTATGAATGCAGTACGCATGTCTGGATGTAGTCTAGCAGAGGCTCCGAAATTCCCCACACATTCATATAACGACAGATGTCAGTAAGGCAAAAAGACCTTATTTAAGGTCACAAATGAAATTTTTGAAAAGACTTCTAATAAAGCTATCAATAATTTGGGGGCTATTTATAAATTTTTAACTAAAAATGAATACGTAATTTACTAAGGGTCATTTGTTCTGCCCTCATGAATATGGAATCTGTTCTTAATGCCACAATCTTTCCTATAGGACTACAAGTTTACATATTAAAAAAGATAGTAATGGAATTTCAAAAAACTAACACAAGTTGATATTGCAGGATACTATAGAGAAATGGGTTGAAGACATAAGGTAGACAGCAAAGCCTAAAGGCTTCATGGCTACCGCCTAAGTCCCCTCTTCCAACAAACAGGCTGCAGGTCTGCCATGGAACACAGCTGGCTGACATGGAAATGCTTCCATGGCCTTGGCTGACAATATCTGAGCTAACTAGCCAATGACTATATTTAGAACTAAAAATTGTTTCAATTTTATCCCAAAATTGGCAGAAAAAATATTTCAAGAAAGGAGTACTGGCCACTCCTTAAGTGGCATAATAGCTACAAATCTTTGTTCTGACTTCCCAATATAAAAATGTCATGAAAATTATGAGACACCTACAACATTCCAGGTACTGTTGCAGGCACTGAAGACACAGCAAAGAACAAAAGGTTTCTGCTCTCATCTGTGCTTATATTCTAATGGAAGGAAGCACTAGGAAATAATAAATAAACAAATAAATGTCAGCATCGTGCAGAAAATAAAGCAGTTTATGGTGGCAGGGAATGTTTCAGGTGGAGTAGGGGGTAATGGTGGCTTTTTTCAAAGAGCGCTAAAGGAAGTGCGAGGAAACAGGGCAGCAACTGAGCAAAAGGAAGTGTAAGCACACAGCCCAGGAGCAGAAAAGGCACTTGGTTTGCCTGAGGAATAGCACAGAAGCCAGAGTGGCTGGAGCAGATAAGAGTGGAGGGAGGGACAGGATAAGGTCAGAGAGGCTGCTACAAGAAAGAATGGCTACAATAGCCACTGCTGAGACTTAGGCACTTACTCCCAGCAAGATGGAAATCAGAGAAGTGACATGCTCCAACTCAGTTTTATAAGGTCTATGCTGGCAGCTTACTTTGTGGAGAGAGCTCACAAATGAATACTTTTTAAAAAGCAGTTCTAATGAAGCTACTAATAATTTCTGGGGACAAGGAGACTGGTTAAGTGACTACTATAATAAACCAGAGAACTAGTGGCTTGCAGCAGCAGAGGTGGCAAGAAATAGTTGTTTCCAGGATCTTTTCTGAAGGTTTTGCTGATAGACAGGACTTTTTGACAGATTGAATATGTGTGTGAGAGAAAGAGGACTCAAATACACCTACAAAAGAAGAGCGGAATTAACATTTGGGGAGATAACAAACAAAGACTACTGGAAGACTGGTAGGAGTCAGGGGGTGGGAGTTTGACTTTGGTCATTTTTGAGATCCCCATTAGAGATCCAAGTGGAGTAGGCAGCTAGATACAAGGGTCTGGAATCCAGGATCAGGCAGAAGATAAAAATTTGAAATCAGAGCATTAGCGGCATTTAAAGCCATGGGACCAGACAAAATCCTCTAGGAGTGACTACAGATAAAAGAATTCCAAGGACTGAGGGGGCACTCTAATATTTAGAGCTCAAGATGAGGAAAAGGTAAAGGATAATAAAAAGAGACAACTAGAAAGGAAGAAGGAGAACCAAGAGGTAACCAGGGATGAGTGATTCAAGAGGGAGTGACCAACTTGGGCAAAGGCTAAGACACCCAAAAGGCACATCTCTCTTTTATGAGTCTAAACTCATGGACAGGATGGGTCACTGATGATTTGTGAGCTTTGCTCAAGAATGACAGAGAACTTTTTTTTTTTTTTTTTTAAGATGACTAGTAAGGGGATCTCAACCCTTGGCTTGGTGTTGTTAGCACCACGCTCAGCCAGTGAGCTAACCGGCCATCCCTATATAGGATCCAAACCCGTAGCCTTGGTTTTATCAGCACCGCCCTCTCCTGAGTGAGCCAAGGGCCGGCTTTTTTTTTTTTTTTTGAAGATGACCGGTAGGGGGATCTTAACCCTTGACTTGGTGTTGTCAGCATCATGCTCTCCCAAGTGAGCTAACCGGCCATCCCTATACAGGAATCCGAACCCATGGCCTTGGTGTTATCAGCACCACTCTCTCCCAAGTGAGCCATGGGCTGGCCCTGACAGAGAACTTCTAACATGGGCATAATGTCTTGAAACATGCACTTGTGAAGACAACAGAGAGGGCTTTGCTCAAAAAATAGATGGCAAGGGGAATATAAGGAATAACCAAAAAAAGAGTAGAAGTTTCACATACCAGAAAAGACATATGTAAGTAAATTCATGGGGTGGGAGATGATGGAAATAGGTTAGTGAATGTGAAAATGCATGCCTTCACAGGGTTTACAGGATCTGTGTTAACTTTTTTTTAACTACTAGATTAATTAATGCTCTGGATCTAAGCAATATAGATCATCCGAGTGTAAGAATGGGGTGGAACTCCCTGAGGGCTTTGCTGCCAGTGAGTGTTCACAAAAATGATGCAACCAGGCTCTATGGAAACGCAATTGTGATTGTGCTCCAAGATAAGCAGCACCACTGCTCTGAGGACTAAAGTCAACAAGAAAGGAAGATTTGCCTTATGTAGTTTCACAGGATCAACAGGTGGGGAAAGCAGCATGTACTTCAAATTATAGTACCAAACATGAATAAAAGCGGGGGGGGGCGGGGACTTACAATCAATGTAAAGCATACTGGAAAACTGCTACAATAAGAATTGCATTTAAGGGGAAAGTACTTAAAGAATTTATTTAGAGTTGTACTAAAGAAGAAACTCCTAATTATATTACAATACTATTAAGGTAAAAAGCACCATACCCACCACCACCAGCACCACCAGGACACATTTCAAATCATCAACACCAACAGTTATTTTGGGGGGTATAGAATAAACTTAAAAAATATTTTTCCAAATATTTTGAACCTATTTATTTATGATAAGAACAACAACAAAAAGCCTGATAATTCTGACAAGTTTCAAAACAAAGCAGAGTTATTTCATAGAAAATGTGCTTGGTTTACATAAAGTGCCTGGCAGTGGTGGTCCCTCAACGAACGTCAACACCCTTCTATCTTTCCACAATCCCTTTACAGGATTATAAACTCTTTAGTGACTTTTGAGTTAACAGCTTGTGTCCTATTTGAGAACTCTGGTT
This sequence comes from Galeopterus variegatus, assembly GCF_000696425.1. Lineage (NCBI taxonomy): Eukaryota > Metazoa > Chordata > Mammalia > Dermoptera > Cynocephalidae > Galeopterus > Galeopterus variegatus. The sequence continues at coordinate 566,002 of NW_007726623.1, read as the reverse complement.
CTAATCCTTTTTCACTTAAGACAGGAGATTTTTGCTTAATGTCCTAAACATAAACCAGGACTTTTTAAAAAAAGTCAGAAAAATAAAAATATTGAGTGACTACCACGAATTTTAACATAATTTCTGTGACATTAACACCAAGAACTTTTTAACCAGTTTACATGTTGAACTTATCTGCAGATAGTTTATCTTAAGAAAAATTATCCAGGGGCAGGGAAACAATCTCCAAGTGTTTGAAAAAGAAAAATTAACACATATTTTTAAAAAGGAAACTCTAGCCTGTTAGAGAACCTTTGGAAACCTTTATTCAGAAGAGCAAAGAAAACATTTTCCAAGTGAATTCAACCACAATTTAAGAAAACAATTCAATAAACCAAATAGTGTTATCTCTGGAGAATGAAATCACAAGCAATTTTTACCTATTATATGTTCAACTTTTCGAGATGAGCATGTTATTACTAATAAAAAAACTAAATACATATATTTGTAATTTCTTTTTCTGGGTGGGGGCAGGGGTGGCTGGGTGGTACAGGGATCCATACTCTTGACGTTGGTGATATCAGTACCACACTGTAACCAACTGAGCTAACTGGCCAGCCATTAAAGATACATATAAAAAGGAAAATAAAACAGCTTGAAACATACACTTGTGAGGCTGACAGCTTCCCAGGACAGGGCCTTTGCATTTGGGATGTTGCCAACCTGCTCAGCAGCTCCTGCCCAACCCCACTCCTTCAACCCCGTAGATCTTGTTATATGCTGTAACCCCTTGAATTTCTCATCATGGTGCTTATTACAGCTGTATTTACTTCTCTGTATAATTATTTGATAATACCAGCCTTTCCCTCTGCAATATAAACTAGCTAAGGTATACTTTTGTATCACTGGAATCTAGCACAAGGCCTGACATACTCTAGGCACTCATATCACACCCCTTTCTATTCTCACACCTAACCACAACATATAATCCCACATGATAATTAGTTCTTCCCCCAAATCTAAAATTGCAAAAGGACTCTATATCAAATAATTCCAACTCAGTCTTTATCAATGGCTATTTCAAATCCATCTGCAATCAATAAATATCCAAAGTTCCATGGAATATTATAGGAATAATTCCCGTTAAGAAGCCCTGCAAAGCTACCAGAAGCATTTGTGATCAACATTCTACCATAAGACTATAATACAGTTTGACAAAGCAATTGCTCAGTTGCCAATTTGTTGTAAAACTACTATAAATTCATGTTCATACCTAACTTTAAAACTTTCTCCTATAGGGCCGGCCCAGTGGCGCACTATAGCAGTGCGGTGGCGCTCCCGCCGAGGGTTCGGATCCCACATACAGACCGGCCGCTCACTGGCTGAGCGAGGTGCAGGCGCAACACCAAGGGTTGCGATCCCGTTGCCGGTCCTGGTCCGGTACGGGCGCGACACTGAGGGTTGCGATCTGGTACCGGTCACGAAAAAAGACAAAAAGGAAAAAAAAAAAAAAAAAAAAACTTGCTCCTATAAATATTGTCAGAAACAGATCTCGCTTGAGCTGCTAGAGGACTTATCAAAGTAGTTCAACTAGGTGCTAGAGCTGTGAAAGAACAAAAGCCTTGGGGGTGTTTGTTTTTCTGAATTCACAATTATGCCTCTACCCAAGGCAGGGCTGTCACTGTAAGACTGGAGCTCTTCCGCTAATTCAAATGATAAACGGGTATTTAACACCATCAACTCCATAGCAAAGAATGGGTCTCTATACTTGTAAAGTAATTCCAAATGTCCATGTTATTATTAAATTATCACTACTGCTTTCCTTCTCTTCAGCCATTCAACAGCTTTCCCAAGCACCCTCAGGTGGTAATGCCCCCATGTGGACCACCTTCAAGGCAGTGGAGCCTGAAGCCTGTTTATCATCAATGCATAATAATGCTTCACCCATAGCCCTTATCAGGATAAAATGATGGCTAGAGATATCAACTCTAAGTTTTGAAAAATACTGATCACACTAAATTGGTTGAGATAACTGCTCTAAAGGAGACAGCTGTAGGCTAAAAATGGCCCCCAAAGATATCAGGTCCTAGTCTTTGGAACCGGTGAGTTACCTTATAAGGAAAAGAGTCTTTGGAGATGATATTAAAAGTTTTGAGATGAATGAGATTATCTCAGATTATCAGGTAGGCCCTAAATGCCATCACAAATGCCTTTATGAGAGAGGCAGAGAGAGATTTGACACCACACATGAAGAGAAGAGGCAGAGATTGGAGTGTTGTGGCCACCAGAAGCTGGAAGAGCTTAAAAACAGATTCTCTCCTAGAGCACAACCCTGTCAACACCTTGATTTTGACCCAGTGGAACTGCTGTTGAACTTCTGGCAGCCAGAAACGTGAGAGAATAAATTTTTGTTGTTTTAAGCCACCAAATTGTTAGTAATTTGTTACAGCAGCCAGAGGAAACTAATACAGAAACCATGAAAAAGTAAACCAAAGTAGAAAAGCTTTACAGCTACCAGTCTCCAGAAATACATATAATTCCAACATGTCACAGGAAAAAAGATTTTAGACACCTTTAAAAATAGTGTATATAAAACAACTTTTAAAGTCATCTTCCACCTTTAACTGCAGGTATGAAACCCAGCTAGAGTTATATGGATTTTGAAAAGAAAGCCAGCCTCCAAATTACACATCTTGTTAGTCATTCACTGTACTAAGCTATATAACCAAAATCTTCCCTAGAAGTGTTATGATTGAACATTTACCTCTTTATATAAAAACTTACAACAAAAACAAACGATTAGATAGAATTTTTCATTTAGCAAAACATTTTAAACACCAAAATACTCACTACTGGCAAGTTTACGATCAGACATTTTGCAATACTTACACTTACTTATTCAGCTACTGATTACTACTCATAGCTGGACATGTAATAAACGTCTCTCTAATTGCCTCATTACTGAAAATATTGCTTCTTAGTTTCTTATGTATCCACGTTCAATATGTACTACAATGAAAGATTTTATATAAAAAAGATTTCATGTCTCCAACCTCTCCAAGTATTTCTAAAAAAAAAAAAAAAAAAAAAAAAAAAAAAAAAAAAGTTTTAGCTGATGAGGATGGGGTTGTTGAAGGAAATTTCACCAAAAACAAAAAACAAAGAACACCTGTTTCCCCACCTCTACATTTGATCCATCTGCTTACCCAATAGTGCCTATAAATAAAATCAAGGATGTCTCCGTTGTTACTCTTTTCTCGAGCTGATGAGGATGTGGTTGTTGAAGGAAATTTCACCAAAAACAAAAAACAAAGAACACCTGCTTCCCCACCTCTACATTTGATCCATCTGCTTACCCAACAGTGCCTATAAATAAAATCAAGGATGTCTCCGTTGTTACTCTTTTCTCAAGACCCAACAGCACTTCACTTTTCTAGAAACAGATGCCACCTAGTGTCAAATATCTGTAAGTACAGCCTCTACAGCCCATAGTTCCTTGGAAACCACAAAGCAGTAGATCAAAGAATAGGCAATTTTTACTGGGCAAAGGGTGAGGAAAAACTTCCAAAAGGTGATTCTTGGGCTGGATCTTTAGGCACCATATCTGAAACTGCCAGGTGGTGAACTTTGCTGGAGGCAGCCCACACAATGGTTAAGAATGCGGCTCTGGAGTCAAAGTACCTGGGTCCCACCCTAGCTTCATTCATTACTCTCAAGCAATGCGATTATGCACAAGTTATTAAACCTCGCTAACACCTCGTCAGTAAGATGAAAAGAGGGTCTACTTTCTCGGTCTGGCACAAGAATTAAATGAGCAGAAACTGCCAATAAAATAAAGATCTCCAACGGTCTCTTCTTTCCATGTAACTAAGGCCAAAAAGAAAAAAGAAGAAAAGGTGTGGGGGGGGGGCAGGTACATTATTCACAAAACTTTAAACAATCAAGTAGAAATTTCCTTTCCATTCCCCCTCCTACCATAACTCCCACAAGAAAAATCACATCACCTCACCCATTTAAAAAAGTACAAATTTTCAAGGGAACAAAAAAAGATGGGAGATGTGTGCTAATTATGATTCAGAGCTGAGCATCAGTTTTGCTTTTCCTACTGCTTCTAAAAAGAAGGCATGGGATTTGGCAACAATGTAATTAAAAATCCTACCAAATTACATCTCACCTAACATTCAGAGGGACTGTAGATTTCCTTACACTGGAATTCAGTCTGTTGTGTATCTGGTAAAACAAATTTTTCTTCGTGTAGCTTCATTTTTAAAAATAACAATAAATGATAACAGCTCTATTCATTTATTGCTTGCCCCACCCCCCACCTTTTTTCTTCTGAGGCTGGCTGGTAAGGAGATACAAACCCTTGACCCCTATATTCATCATTTATTTTTCACATCCTGTAAAGTAAGTATCCCCTCTTTTTTTCTCCCTCATACGAAATGAGAGGTTGGAAAGTTCCCTCAATTGTGCTCTGGAAAAGATTCCTCTGGTGAAAGACCCTGATATTAGAGAGAGTCCAGTTAGGAAATTAAATGCAACAGTAACAGTGGATGGGAAGAGAGAAAAGCTCTGGTGCTAAGATACAAGGATGGCAAAACTTGGTAATGAATTAGATACGGATGATGAGGGAGAGGCATTCAAAATAAGTCAGAAATTCCTAGCTGGGGCAAAAGTTTTAACTTGGGAGACTGCAAGATGGCCATTAATTGAGTAGGGAATATGGAGCTGAGAGTACAGTGTGGGAAGAGGACAACCAAATAAGTATGTAACTATAAATTCTAGTAAGAGCCATAAAGGAAATAAATAAGATATTAGGAGAGAGAATAATGTGGACACAGACTATATTTGGATGATCAGGGAAAATAAAAGCAACAATATAAAAATGATCATCTTTTGGGGTCAAAAACACTATTGGTATCTATTTATATCCACCAAACAAATATTTTCTGAGGCAACTGGTTTTGTCTAAATTCTCCAGGCCCCGAATAAGGTCTGTTTTTCTTCCTTTTTTAAGCGGGAGAGATAAGGAGGGTTCCTATGGCTTCTCTAGTCCCAGACTCCACTGCTCACCGGCTGAAGGATCAAGCCCTCCTTTACTTCTCAGTGGGGTGCACTCCATCTTCTTAACAGGTTGGTTTTCTTACTAAAAATATATATTTCTTCACATGATGCCACGTATTCATTTCCTTGAAAATAAAAATACTCCTCAGAGACCACTGAAATGTATCAGATACTTCCACCTTGTTATATAAATCAGACAGACAAAATGATTCATTCTGCAGACCCAGAATCCACTCAATTCAATGAACATTTACCAAGAGCCTACTGGGAGCCACTGGGCACTGTTCGTGGTGCTGGAATACTGGTGGTGTCCAGGGAACACTAGAGGGCGCACGAGAGCTTCAGCTTTCAGGAAAATCAGGCAGGGCTACTAGGTGAGTGCAGGACAAAACCCAAAGGGAAGCATATGAAAAAAAAAGGGTATCTGAAGAATAAGGATGCAGAATAGAAAGCAGACTGACCATTCACTGAAGGGGCCTTTTGTATAAGGCCTGAGAGGTAATCCCAGTGCCATGAAAGATCTGCTGACCAGCTGTTCCTATATAGGTGGCACAAGTTAGAATACAGGTGCCCAACACCTGTAATAGGCGTTACACTGTTTCACCCTAACATGCGTGCCTGAGGATCACCAGCTCAGCAACCCTATGAAATAGGTGAGACAGGTATTATCACTACAAATGATAAGGCTAAAACTCAGAAACGAATTGCTTTCCTGTACTCAAACTGCTATTAAGTGGTATGAATGGATCTAAAACCCTCGTGTTTAAACTGCAATCTGGGGTTTACTCAAATACTTGAGCCATATGTATCACCCATAAATAAAGAGGCCTATCACTGGTGAATCCTCACTAGGTCTATTTACTTTCTTCTTTAGTGTGCTATTATAATACAGAAACTAAAACATGTTGCAGAGATGCAACTGGCAAGTGGGAGCCACAAAGGTCATAAGAATAAAGCTTTTGGGACCACTGATAAACCCTAGTCTCTCAATTCTAAAACCCAACTGATTGTAAACTACCCTATCAATTTAATGACATTTCAAAAAAAGAACATAAAACTACACGAAACATGCAGATAAACAAAGTAAACCAATTAGATGTCAAAATACAATTAAAATAGTTATCAGAAATGAGAAAATAGGGTGGCATTGAAGTGTCAAAGCATGAAGAATAATTCAGAATTGGAAGTGACCTCAGAGATTAATATGTAGACATTTTACAGATGAAGAAACTGAGATGTGGACCTATCAATGTCCTATACAAATAGTGAAACAGCGGAGACTGGAACACAGACATTTATTCTTAATCCTATGGTTCTTCCAACTATTCCCAGAAGTATATGTATATACAGGAGTCATAATTTTATATACAGCTCTAGAAGACTACTTGTAGTTTGAGTTTGTCTCACACAGACACAAGCCAGCCCCAAATCAGGATTCCCGAGGCCAGAGGCAGTGAGTAACCAAACTGCCTTGGTGGTCCTAAAAAAACCTTTGGCACTGAATGAAAATGGTGAAGGAGAACATAACTTAGAGGATCAATGACTATGGAGATCAAGGTTTTTTTTTTTTTTCCTTTTGGTGAGAATATTTCAGAGATAATAAAGGTTAATCTAGGATGTGAATGGTTCCTGGATCCATCACCAACTACATAAATGATAATCTACCCACTCTACCTGCCTCCAAGCAACATGGGGATCCAAAACAAAAAAGAAAAGTTAAAAAAATAAGCTAATATTAGAAGTTAGCATGTAAAAATAAATTAGGGGCGAGTCTTTACAGATGGATGCTCTCTATAGCATGCCTTTAAAATAGTAAAATCTTGTAACACATTTAAAATAAGAGTGCATGACCGAAATTTGGAAACATGTCTATTGAATAAAACAAGATATGTTTGTAAGTGAAAGGTGTTTGCTCTAATTTAACTAGGACCAAGTGAAATTCAGATCATATTAATACAGGGTTAAATACTGGTCAGGCATGACCTTTGCTCTCAGCTGACACTTCTAGGAAACATCAAATTGTGGGGAAGAAAAAGGATTATAGTAACAACTAAAAAAAAAATTGCAGGGTTTTTTTTTGGGGGGAGGGGGGCAGGAGATGTAGAGGTGGTACAAGAATTCAAACAAGGAAAGCTGTTAAACTTTCCCCCTTAAAAGCCCTTCAGGGACAAAAGCCTAGGGTACTCCCTACTTGCTGACTAGGAAACCTTCTTTGTACAGTGCGTTCCATGGAACTCAGCCACTAAAACTGCAGGGTTTTCATTCACATTTCAAACTTAGCCTCAGACAGAACTTATTTATTTCAAGATTTCAAAATTGACAGTCTATCCGAGAAAGAAACTGCTTTCCAAATCACTGGATTCAAATGCTTGGAACTCTCTGAAGCTTGTAATGTACAGCTTGTCAGCTAGTCGTAAGTTTTATCTTGCAATAATTTTAGCTTGTGCTTCTTATAACAATTAAAGCCATTTTCTACACCAAGACATGTCAGTAAAACAAGTTTTTTCCCAAAAAGAAAAACTAAAAATCAGACTGAAAAATTAAAGTTATATCTGACTAATTTCTATTGCATAGAGCCATACCTGACTCTTGCATCATGTTCATGCACAAACATAACAGATCTCTCCCTGCATTTGTTTTATATTATGCAGTCAACAGTGTGTCATAGTGAAGGGAAGACATAGTCCCTGTCTTTAAATGTGTGAAGACTCTCAACAATTAGTGTTCTAGGGCTGACAAAGTCCTGGAACTCCTGCCCAGGCAGAAGGATTTTGGAGAATGGAGAGAGTAAAACTCATATATAGTATACAGAGCACAAAATAATGAAATCACACTGATTTATCTGCAAGGATTTACTCTGTAAGCCATGGGAAGGGCATCTCTGTGGACAGGGAGCTGCTCAGATGTCACACACACAAACCTGTCACACATCCTGGCCACATACTCATACCTATAAACCCTCAAACTGATACACATGTAAAGGAAAATCAGATTTCATGCCAGATTTATATGACCCAAGGGGAAATTTACAAACCAACACCCCCCCCCAAACTCCTCCCTGCTCAAGGTTAAAGCGAACACCCAGTATACCTTCTTCACAAGCATACCTCGCCAGTACCTACAGCATATTCTGCTACGCAGCCACCTCCATCTTCCCCAATACTGCTATTGGTATATGCTACAAGCATAGAGTTCAGAGCACAGCAATTGTGTGTACGAGAAGGCAGTTGAAAATATAGACGAGAGCACTTGGAAATGATTTTGAAAGTTTGGTTTCAAAGGTTATGGATAAAGAATTGGGCCCTACTCTCCTCTTGAAGAATAAGTACAATATTCCATTCATTCTCAAACTTTTTTTAATAACAATGTTTTAAAATAGCAATAGAATGGGCATAGTTTGAAAAACTAAATGCAAACTATTAAATTTGACAATTTGGAGATTAATAAATTAACACATTCATCAAGTGTCTACTGAGTGTCTACTCAGTACCTGTCCCTGGGCAGGCGAGACAAATAATAACTAAGACTCAACAAGTGCCCAAGAAAGCTGAAGAGATGGGCAAGTAAACAACCCCATATAATACAATGTAATAGTTGCTCAAAGGAAGTATGCATTCTCCTGAGAGGGCCATCCCCCAAATGGATGCGTGTGTGCGTGTATGTGTAAAGCAAGGTGTGTTTCAAGAGGCAAAATTCTCCCTGGGCCTCTCTGAAGGGTTAAGTACCAGGGGGAAGAAAACGGTGTAGGAATGCCGGCAGAACACAGCGAAAAGGCACCAGGGATGGGAAACTAGTGCGGCTAGAGCTTGGGAGAGGGAGTAGAATGTAGAACGTTTAGAGATTAAAAACTGAAACATGGACTGGAGTTCCCACACGCGCTGGGAGTAAAACACAGTGGACTTCAACCTTGGAATATAGGGAGCTCCGACAGTGACAGGACCACACCTGTGATTCAAGTTGCTAAACCTTTGGCTACTCGGCAAATTTCTAACTACAACAAGTAACTTCTTAAGTATGTATTTCAACATGCACAAATTATCTGTGATTATTTGAGGCAAAAATGATTTCCTCTTCCCTTTTCAAAATATTTAATACTTTACTACTAATTATCAGCAATTATAGGCGTGTTCTCAATATTAAAGACTAAATGAAAAAAGTAACAGCTAACAAATGCTTCCTCTGATGAGCTGAGACCTAGGAAGAGTTCACAGCAGAGTTCAGACCTAGGCAGCTACGCTCCCCTATACTTTAAATCAAAATAGTTTAAATCCAAAAAGGTCCAGAAGAAAAAAATCAGTCAATCAAATTAATTCATCTCCCCACTATTCTAGATAAGACTATTCTCCCAGAGTGAATTTTTAAATTTTTAAAATGTATTATTAGCATATTCATTCTTACAAACCGTGATATGTCCTTACGCCCTCCCCCCATCTCCAGTCTTAGGTTTGCTCTTTCCTTCTGAAAATTCAACGTATTGTTGTGGTCTTCTCTTCCTTTTCTTCATTCTTTCTTTCTTCCCTCCCAGAGTAAATTTTATTAAGCAAGTTCTTAAAAACTAACTTCAAACAACACATTTTCACCTCTCCACGATTCCAAAAGCTTCACACTCAATGGATCGCAAGTTACAGCTCCAGAACAGGGTCACCGAACGCACACCGCGATCAGTAAGTTTCTCACTGGGGCCGGCCCGTGGCTCACTCGGGAGAGTGCGGTGCTGACACCACCAAGGCCACGGGTTCAGATCCTATATAGGGATGGCCGGTTTGCTCACTGGCTGAGCGTGCTGCTGACAACACCAAGTCAAGGGTTGAGATCCCCTTACCGGTCATCTTTAAAAAAAAAAACAAAAAGTAGATTTCTCAGCTGCCCAACTTGTTTCTACCTCACTCCAGCGAGTTGGATCGAGCTGTCGTTGGAAACACGTTCGTTCCCCTGTCACAGGTGGGAGCGACACTGGTCCACACCGTACTTAAGACACGTGAAAGGACAAACGCGCTTCCTCGGGACCAAAACGCTGCGGGACGAGGTGACGGCGGAAAAAGCAGAGAGAGGAGGGAGCGGCCGCGGGGACGCTCGGCCACAAGTCAGGGATGCTGTGGGGAGCGGGTGGGACGGAGAACGAGCTCGGGAGGACGCTTGAAACGAGGCTCGCGCCCCAACCAACACAGCCACAAGTTCAGACGGCAGCGGGAGCGACTGGGCGAGACCGCCCGCGGCCGCCCANGGCGTCCTCACCTCATAGCCTCGGAGCCCGGCCGCACCGCAGACGCGTCGCCGCCCCTGGTGAGCCACCCGGACGCCGCCCGGGAACGGTGGAAGGACACGAAAAGGAGTCCACGGCACCCGGCAGCGGAGGGACACCACGCCGAGAACGTGCACTCCCCTCCACCCTCCGGCGCCGGCCGCCTAGGTGGCTTCGACGGGATTCTGTTGGGGGAGGCGGGGAAGCGCGCAAGGGAAATAAGTCCGCCACCGGGTGCTCCCGATGGCGGAGGAACAAAAAGCGATTTTCTGAGAGAACCAGTGAGATCCCCGTTGCTTCACCTCGCGGCGGAGGGATCCGCGGCCGAGCTAGTCG